>NC_048590.1:49721887-49859387 GCF_013265735.2 Oncorhynchus mykiss
CCTATGGTATGTGTCAGTAGTGTTACTGCCTCTGTGTGTACGTAGCATGTGAGTGTGTGTGGGCTGGTGTGGCTAAGATTCCAGGGCTGAACTTTTGTCCCAGTATGCCCCTGCTCACACACACACATGTAGGTGTACACACTCACCATCCCACAAACACAGATTGCTTTTATGCAGCATGACATGAAGTGGACATAAAAGCCTTTTAAGTCCTGTTCAGGGGCTGAGTAGAATATCTGTGTGGTATTGCTTTGTAGACACCGTCTTGACATAACTGGGTGATGCATTAACGTCTCTTTCATTACCCTCTAAATCTCTCTCTCTCTCTTTCTCTTTGGCTCTCTCTGTCTCTGTCTCTGTCTCTCTCTGATTATCTCTCTCTCTCTCTGATTCTCTTTCTCTCTGTCTCTGTCTCTGTCTCTGTCTCTGTCTCTGTCTCTCTCTGATTATCTCTCTCTCTCTCTGATTCTCTTTCTCTCTCTCTCTCTCTCTGTCTCTGTCTCTGTCTCTGTCTCTGTCTCTGTCTCTCTCTGATTATCTCTCTCTCTCTCTCTGATTCTCTTTCTCTTTCTCTCTCTCTCTCTCTGTCTCTGTCTCTGTCTCTGTCTCTGTCTCTCTCTGATTATCTCTCTCTCTCTCTGATTCTCTTTCTCTCTCTCTCTCTGTCTCTGTCTCTGTCTCTCTCTGATTCTCTTTCTCTCTCTCTTTCTCTTTGTCTCTCTCTCTCTCTGTCTCTGTCTCTGTCTCTCTCTGATTATCTCTCTCTCTGATTCTCTCTGATTCTCTCAGATTCTCTGGTCTGTTGAAACCAAGATTGAACTCTTTGGTGATGGCAAGCGTGAAGCATGGTGGTGGCAGCATCATGCTGTGGGTATGTTTTTCAGCAGCGCTCAGGACCTCAGACTGGGGCAAAGGGCCACCTTCCAACAGGACAAATATATATATGTAAATGTGATATTTGAGTTTACATTTTTTTTTATACATTTGCAAATATTTCCAAAAACCTGTTTTTGCTTTGTCAATATGGGGTATTGTGTGTAGATTAATGACATTTAAAAATACCTTATTTACCATCATGTATTGGTTTTTACCTTTAGTTTGTTCACTCTTTGTGATGCCCACTGCAGAGAACACCGGAAGAAGAATTATCACTGAATTATCACAGTGAATTATTGTACTGTTTGTTAATGTGTCAATTAATCAATTAATCAATTAGGGTTACCACCTAGCGATTTGACACGGAAATAACATTTTATTAATTTGTTAATTAATTGATTGATTGATTCATTCATTCATTCATTCATGCTGCTTGGTTAGATCTCATTCAGTAAAGATATATCTCAATGCGACTCCCCAGTTAAGAAAAAAGCATATCTTCAAAATTAACAGCCAGAGTAAGAGTATGGAAAGAAAGTCATCTGCGTCCTGAGAGAGCTCCTGGAAACAAGCAGGAGCAGAAACATGTGGAACCTCCTGTTGACTAACCCCATTCTAATACTGTTGTAGGTTTCTTCCCTTTGAGGCTAACACTGACCCCCTAGCAGATCCAAAGCCAACCACCAATTTTAGGGGCGGCAGGGTAGCCTAGTGGTTAGAGCGTTGGACTAGTAACCGGAAGGTTGTGAGTTCAAACCCCCGAGCTGACAAGGTACCTGTCGTTCTGCCCCTGAACAGGCAGTTAACCCACTGTTCCCAGGCCGTCATTGAAAATAAGAATTTGTTCTTAACTGACTTGCCTGGTTAAATAAAGGTAAAATAAAAAAATAAAAATAAATTATACCAGCAGGCTTTTTTATATCCCTCTGTATGAAATGCTTTGCCTCCTGTTTTGACTAGCTCTCTTTTTCTAGTTTCCGTCTTCCCTCTCCTCCGGTCCCCATCTCTTGCTCTCCCTCCTCTCTCTCTCTCTCTGCATGTAAATTGGAGAGCAAAGAAATGGCACATCTCCGACAGTACAAGCAGTATTGAATGGATGTCTGCTCCACGCATTATAGCCCATGAAATTCGACGACTGGAGCATAACATTGAAATCAAGAACTGATCTGAGTTGTGATGACTCATTTCCCTATTCCACATTCCACATTCATTCTAATTACGCCCAGGCCTTCTCCACCTCCCTTCTAGGAGAGGTGTCTGTGTCAGAGATTCTGTCAGAGCTGCTTCCCCAGGATGAAGTAGGGGGAGACCCGGCATTCTTCACTGTCAGAGAGAAGCTTCACACATCTGGAGACAGATTTATCAAGCTGCTATGGCCTTGGACTGTGGGTACACACACACACACACACACACACACACACACACACACACACACACACACACACACACACACACACACACACACACACACACACACACACACACACACACACACACACACACACACACACACACACACACACACACACACACACACACACACACACACACACACACTTCATGATAACAATATTTCATAAATAATAGATAGAACTTCTAGAATGCATGATGAAAGCCCTTTGAATCTATTAAACCTGGGCAGAGTTGAGCAGTTCAAGGTTTACTCTTCTATGATACATTAGGAACATGTTTTTATATTTCCCTCAGCTTTGTATTTCTTCAGATGCAGATAATTATGCAGCAGGGAGAGCTAAGAGAGAGTTAGACACTCATCTGAGCACCACGATTACCAGCTTATCTTCTGTGTCACCACCCCACACACACACACACGCACTCCTAACCTCTTCCGTAAGTCTACCCCCCTAGCTGTTCCTCCTCTCTCTCTGCACTGATAAGGCCATGGATTTTCTACTGTACTGATTATCCATGACTCAGACCCATTGCAGTCATCTGCCTTTTGGCCTGGATCAAGCACTTTACCCTAATTTCACCTCAAGTCTACACAGAGTCTTGGCTGTAAATCTCTATATATGTATCTCTATTTCTCCTGCTCACACTGTTTATATTTTCTTGGCAGACATGATTGACAATGGTAACAAGAATGTAACTCCCTGCATACTTCTAACATCTTCAATCTCCCTTTCCATTGAGGTTCCTGGCTCCAATGACCTTGGACGAGTTGGATTCAGCACCTAGGACAGTTCCACATACCGCCAATGACCTTGAACGAGTTGGATTCAGCATCAGGGACAGTTCCACTTACAGCCAATGACCTTGGATGAGTTGGCTTCAGCACCATGGACAGTTCCACAGAGCCATCAGCATGCAGGAATGCAACAGACCACAGAGATCAAGTTCTTACTTCCTGTGCTTGAGAGGGACCCTTCAACAGGACGGTTGAGCTAACGTAGGCTAATGTGATTAGCATGAGGATGTAAGTAACAAGAACATTTCCCAGGACATGGACACATCTGATATTGGTAGAAAGCTTAAATTCTTGTTAATCTAACTGCACTGTCCAATTTACAGTAGCTATTACAGTGAAATAATACCATGATATTGTTTGAGGAGAGTGCACAGTTTTGAACATGAAAAGTTATTAATAAACAAATTAGGCACATTAGGGCAGTCTTCATTCAAAATGTTGAACAGAAATGCAATGGTTTATTGGATCAGTCTAAAACTTTGCTCATATACTGCTGCCATCTAGTGGCAAAAATCTAAATTGCAGCCGGGCTGGAATAATACAATGTGGCCTTTCTCTTGCAATTCAAAGATACAAAATACTAAAGAAGAGTTGTTTTTTTCTTTGTATTATATTTTACCAGATCTATTGTGTTATGTTCTCCTACATTTCTTTCACCTTTCCACAAACGTCAAAGTGTTTCCTTTCAGAAGGTACCAAGAATATGCATATCCTTGCTTCAGGGCCTGAGTTACAGGCAGTTAGATTTGGGTATGTCATTTTAGACAAAAATTGAAAAAAAGGGCAGATTCTTAAGAGGTTGGCAATGTTCCCTCGTTCGTAGAGATGACAACGGTAAACTCTGTAGATTTCGGCTCAATCTGAAATAACCTTTAAATGTCAAACGTTCCACAACGCCCCTGGGATTGAATACAGGCCCTTATCTTTGTCTCTAGCCAGTGTTTTGACTGACTGCTTTCTAACTCACTGTCTACTCCTACAGTGAAACGGGCCCACAATATACTCGGTCTGATTCTATACGCTGTTGTCCTGTCCTATGTTTGGTCCAATACAGTGTGTCAAAGAGAAATGCTGACACCCTTAGCCCTCAGACTAACACCCTTAGCCACCTCAGACTAACCTTCAGTATTATTAGATGGACCAGCCACCTCAGACTAACCTTCAGTATTATTATATGGGCCAGTCACCTCAGACCAACCTTCAGTATTATTAGATGGACCAGCCACCTCAGACTAACCTTCAGTATTATTAGATGGACCAGCCACCTCAGACTAACCTTCAGTATTATTAGATAGACCAGCCACCTCAGACTAACCTTCAGTATTATTAGATGGAGCAGTCACCTCAGACTAACCTTCAGTATTATTAGATGGACCAGCCACCTCAGACTAACCTTCAGTATTATTAGATGGACCAGCCACCTCAGACTAACCTTCAGTATTATTAGATGGACCAGCCACCTCAGACTAACCTTCAGTATTATTAGATGGACCAGCCACCTCAGACTAACCTTCAGTATTATTAGATGGACCAGCCACCTCAGACTAACCTTCAGTATTATTAGATGGACCAGCCACCTCAGACAAACCTTCAGTATTATTAGATGGACCAGCCACCTCAGACTAACCTTCAGTATTATTAGATGGACCAGTTACCTCAAACTAACCTTCAGTATTATTAGAAGGACCAGCCACCTCAGACTAACCTTCAGTATTATTAGATGGACCAGCCACCTCAGACTAACCTTCAGTATTATTAGAAGGACCAGTCACCTCAGACTAACCTTCAGTATTATTAGAAGGACCAGTCACCTCAGACAAACCTTCAGTATTATTAGAAGGACCAGTTACCTCAGACTAACCTTCAGTATTATTAGATGGACCAGCCACCTCAGACTAACCTTCAGTATTATTAGATGGACCAGTTACCTCAGACTAACCTTCAGTATTATTAGAAGGACCAGCCACCTCAGACTAACCTTCAGTATTATTAGATGGACCAGCCACCTCAGACTAACCTTCAGTATTATTAGATGGACCAGCCACCTCAGACTAACCTTCAGTATTATTAGAGAGTAGAGTATTACTGAAATAGTTTTGTCTCAGAACGCATCATCAATGACTTACAATGACAGGACATGCAACAACGACCAACACATTATAAAAAACAGAACGTTTGAAGGCACATGCACCATAGTATCCCTAAAGGAATAGACTCAAGTACTGTTTTCTATCCTGCTCTGAGGGAAAAACAAGCAATATCATTTTCCAATAGGAAGACCTCATAAAACACTTCAATTACACTCATTAAAAACCTCATGGTTATGGGTAAAAAAAAATACTGTCTAAACTTCTCTGTTATATGGGCAAGCCACCTCAGACTAACGTTCAGTATTGGGCAAGCCACCTCAGACTAACGTTCAGTATTGGGCAAGCCACCTCAGGCTAATGTTCAGTATTGGGCAAGCCACCTCAGACTAACGTTCAGTATTGGGCAAGCCACCTCAGGCTAATGTTCAGTATTGGGCAAGCCACCTCAGGCTAATGTTCAGTATTGGGCAAGCCACCTCAGACTAAAGTTCAGTATTGGGCAAGCCACCTCAGGCTAACGTTCAGTATTGGGCAAGCCACCTCAGGCTAATGTTCAGTATTGGGCAAGCCACCTCAGGCTAATGTTCAGTATTGGGCAAGCCACCTCAGACTAACGTTCAGTATTGGGCAAGCCACCTCAGGCTAATGTTCAGTATTGGGCAAGCCACCTCAGACTAACATTCAGTATTGGGCAAGCCACCTCAGGCTAATGTTCAGTATTGGGCAAGCCACCTCAGACTAATGTTCAGTATTGGGCAAGCCACCTCAGGCTAATGTTCAGTATTGGGCAAGCCACCTCAGACTAATGTTCAGTATTGGGCAAGCCACCACAGGCTAATGTTCAGTATTGGGCAAGCCACCTCAGGCTAATGTTCAGTATTGGGCAAGCCACCTCAGACTAATGTTCAGTATTGGGCAAGCCACCTCAGGCTAATGTTCAGTATTGGGCAAGCCACCTCACACTAATGTTCCGTATTGAGCAAGCCATCTCAGACTAATGTTCAGTATTGGGCAAGCCACCTCAGGCTAATGTTCAGTTTTGGGCAAGCCACCTCAGGCTAATGTTGTGGTCCAATCTCACGCACCAGCACATTTTAATCTAATTAGAAATCACTACTGTTTGAATGCCTGACTTTTTTTCAATAATACCAGGATCCGTTTTAGTTAGTAACGGGTTATCACTGGCCAATTCCCACGAGCCAAAAAATATTTTTCATATCGGAAAACATGTTAGAAATAACATTATTAAACATGAGGCAATTTTCACTTTACTATTCAAGCAATCTGCATTGTAGTTCAGTTGTAATGATTCATATAATCACAGTTATTAATCCTGTATATTATCTAGAGTAGAGACCTCTCCCTCAACTCCAGCTGCCTCAACCTGTTGGTCTAACAAAGTCAATAACAACCAAATAAATACTTGATTTCCGGTTGAACATTGAAAAGCTTGAGGTAAATGATGACACTGGGGCAGAATCACAGACAACCCTTTAATCATACATTCTGTCCTGGCATGGTGCAAACTGCATGAGCTGTTCAGACGAGGCGGATTTCTGTCCCCTAAAACCCCTTTATGGAACAATAGATTGACCCCTATGTTTTTCCAGAATAGTAACTTTAGACCATGGTCTGAAAAGGGGATCACTCTTCTGGAACATTGTTACGAGGAGGGAGTTCTTATGTCTTTTGATCAACTGAAACAGAAATACCACTTACCTAACAGGGACTTCTTTAGCTACCTACAACTACGACACTTTATTAGGGTGACTCTCAAGGGACTATGGAACCTACCTAAGATGTCACCTATTGAACAACTCTGCCACGCAGACCAACCACTGTTCAAGACCATTTCCCGTGTATACGATGCTCTTATGTCAGGACTAACACTGCCTGGGCTAGATAAACCCCGACTTAGATGGGGAAAAAGATCTGGGTATTGATCTTGATGAGGGTCTATGGAGTGACCTATGTAGGGATGGTGTTACATCCACATTGAACTCCAGATACAGACTGATCCAGTTTAATTTCCTCCATCAGCTCTATATCACCCCATCTAGACTGCACAAGTTCAACCCAGATATCTCCTCCCTATGTTTTAGATGTGGCTCAGATGAAGGAACATTCCTTCATTCCACTTGGCAGTGTTCAAAACTACACGGTTTCTGGCAGGGGGGTATGCAATACCATATCCTCAATTCACGGGGTTGCATTCCCTTTAGACCCGGAGGTCTGTCTACTGGGTAACTTTACTAACACCAATCTTAGACAAAGCCATACTATAAAGCTAACAGAAATATTGCTAGCGATTGCCAAGACATGTATGGCCTTGAAATGGAAATTGGATTCCTCCCTGCCAGTTGCAATGTGGCTATCGGAAGTTAATAGTTGTATCCCACTGGAGAAAATCACTTACTGCTTGAGGAATAAGTTAAAGACATTTTACAGAATTTGGCAACCTTTTATTGACTATATGGAGAATCTCCCCCCACATCTCATTGGTTGAATCTCTATATAATCCTCACATAATGTTTCACATGTAATGTATAATATGTAGCCTACGGCTATGATCCAATGTCTCGTTATTATTATTTTTTATTTTACTCTTTATTATGACTTATTTATTGTATGTTTGTATATATAATTATTGTTATTCATTTTTTTGTTACGCTCATCTGTTACTGTCACTTTGTTCTATTGTTGTCTAATATCTTCTCACTTTTGTATTGAATGTTCTTAATTAATTGGAAAATACAAAAAAAAAAATATATCTATATATATATTTGATTTCCGTATTTGTGTTGCTTCTAATTCCCCATCCGCCATCCATCTCCCCATTGACCTCAATGCAGTACAGTGTAACTACAGTGAGCACCCTGCACATCTCCTGCTGAAGAAACTACTACGTCAGGCTGACTTCTTTAGAATCCACTCTCTGTGACAGACCATTAACATGTTTCTGGTGAAGGAACAGAGTCGTTTTTTTCTACTGCGGTATATCATCAGAAGGTCCAGTCATTACCGTTATCCCCCTCTGACCTGATGACTTCAGAGAGGTCCAGTCATTACCATTATCCCCCTCTGACCTGATGACTTCAGAGAGGTCCAGTCATTACCATTATCCCCCTCTGACCTGATGACTTCAGAGAGGTCCAGTCATTAACCTTATCCCCCTCTGACCTGATGACTTCAGAGAGGTCCAGTCATTACCATTATCCCCCTCTGACCTGATGACTTCAGAGAGGTCCAGTCATTACCATTATCCCCCTCTGACCTGATGACTTCAGAGAGGTCCAGTCATTACCATTATCCCCCTCTGACCTGATGACTTCAGAGAGGTCCAGTCATTAACCTTATCCCCCTCTGACCTGATGACTTCAGAGAGGTCCAGTCATTACCATTATCCCCCTCTGACCTGATGACTTCAGAGAGGTCCAGTCATTACCATTATCCCCCTCTGACCTGATGACTTCAGAGAGGTCCAGTCATTACCATTATCCCCCTCTGACCTGATGACTTCAGAGAGGTCCAGTCATTACCGTTATCCCCCTCTGACCTGATAACTTCAGAGAGGTCCAGTCATTACCATTATCACCCCTGGCCTGGTGACTTCAGAGAGGTCCAGTCATTACCATTATCCCCCTCTGACCTGATGACTTCAGAGAGGTCCAGTCATTACCATTATCACCCCTGGCCTGATGACTTCAGAGAGGTCCAGTCATTACCATTATCCCCCTCTGACCTGATGACTTCAGAGAGGTCCAGTCATTACCGTTATCCCCCTCTGGCCTGATGACTTCAGAGAGGTCCAGTCATTACCGTTATCCCCCTCTGGCCTGATGACTTCAGAGAGGTCCAGTCATTACCATTATCCCCCTCTGACCTGATGACTTCAGAGTGGTCCTGCTATATTCATCTTGCTCTGGCTCAAATTATCATATCGACATGTATTGGTCGCGTACACAGATTTGCAGATGTTTTCACAATCGCAGCAAAATTATTTTCTTTCTAGCTCCAACAGTGTAGTAATGCTGGTGTTTCTAGCTCCAACAGTGCAGTAATGCTGGTGTTTCTAGCTCCAATAGTGTAGTAATGCTGGTGTTTCTAGCTCCAACAGTGCAGTAATGCTGGTGTTTCTAGCTCCAACAGTGTAGTAATGCTGGTGTTTTTAGCTCCAACAGTGTAGTAATGCTGGTGTTTCTAGCTCCAACAGTGCAGTAATGCTGGTGTTTCTAGCTCCAACAGTGTAGTAATGCTGGTGTTTCTAGCTCCAACAGTGTAGTAATGCTGGTGTTTCTAGCTCCAATAATGTAGTAATGCTGGTGTTTCTAGCTCCAACAGTGTAGTAATGCTGGTGTTTCTAGCTCCAACAGTGTAGTAATGCTGGTGTTTCTAGCTCCAACAGTGTAGTAATGCTGGTGTTTCTAGCTCCAACAGTGTAGTAATGCTGGTGTTTCTAGCTCCAACAGTGTAGTAATGCTGGTGTTTCTAGCTCCAACAGTGTAGTAATGCTGGTGTTTCTAGCTCCAACAGTGTAGTAATGCTGGTGTTTCTAGCTCCAACAGTGTAGTAATGCTGGTGTTTCTAGCTCAAACAGTGTAGTAATGCTGGTGTTTCTAGCTCCAACAGTGTAGTAATGCTGGTGTTTCTAGCTCCAACAGTGTAGTAATGCTGGTGTTTCTAGCTCCAACAGTGTAGTATTGCTGGTGTTTCTAGCTCCAACAGTGCAGTATTGCTGGTGTTTCTAGCTCAAACAGTGTAGTATTGCTGGTGTTTCTAGCTCCAACAGTGTAGTAATGCTGGTGTTTCTAGCTCCAACAGTGTAGTAATGCTGGTGTTTCTAGCTCCAACAGTGTAGTAATGCTGGTGTTTCTAGCTCCAACAGTGTAGTAATGCTGGTGTTTCTAGCTCAAACAGTGTAGTAATGCTGGTGTTTCTAGCTCCAACAGTGTAGTAATGCTGGTGTTTCTAGCTCAAACAGTGTAGTAATGCTGGTGTTTCTAGCTCCAACAGTGTAGTAATGCTGGTGTTTCTAGCTCCAACAGTGCAGTAATGCTGGTGTTTCTATCTCCAACAGTGTAGTAATGCTGGTGTTTCTAGCTCCAACAGTGTAGTAATGCTGGTGTTTCTAGCTCCAATAATGTAGTAATGCTGGTGTTTCTAGCTCCAACAGTGTAGTAATGCTGGTGTTTCTAGCTCCAACAGTGTAGTAATGCTGGTGTTTCTAGCTCCAACAGTGTAGTAATGCTGGTGTTTCTAGCTCCAACAGTGTAGTAATGCTGGTGTTTCTAGCTCCAACAGTGTAGTAATGCTGGTGTTTCTAGCTCCAACAGTGTAGTAATGCTGGTGTTTCTAGCTCCAACAGTGTAGTAATGCTGGTGTTTCTAGCTCCAACAGTGTAGTAATGCTGGTGTTTCTAGCTCAAACAGTGTAGTAATGCTGGTGTTTCTAGCTCCAACAGTGTAGTAATGCTGGTGTTTCTAGCTCCAACAGTGTAGTAATGCTGGTGTTTCTAGCTCCAACAGTGTAGTATTGCTGGTGTTTCTAGCTCCAACAGTGCAGTATTGCTGGTGTTTCTAGCTCAAACAGTGTAGTATTGCTGGTGTTTCTAGCTCCAACAGTGTAGTAATGCTGGTGTTTCTAGCTCCAACAGTGTAGTAATGCTGGTGTTTCTAGCTCCAACAGTGTAGTAATGCTGGTGTTTCTAGCTCCAACAGTGTAGTAATGCTGGTGTTTCTAGCTCAAACAGTGTAGTAATGCTGGTGTTTCTAGCTCCAACAGTGTAGTAATGCTGGTGTTTCTAGCTCAAACAGTGTAGTAATGCTGGTGTTTCTAGCTCCAACAGTGTAGTATTGCTGGTGTTTCTAGCTCCAACAGTGCAGTATTGCTGGTGTTTCTAGCTCCAACAGTGCAGTATTGCTGGTGTTTCTGGCTCCAATAGTGTAGTATTGCTGGTGTTTCTAGCTCCAACAGTGCAGTATTGCTGGTGTTTCTAGCTCCAACAGTGCAGTATTGCTGGTGTTTCTAGCTCCAACAGTGCAGTAATGCTGGTGTTTCTAGCTCCAACAGTGTAGTAATGCTGGTGTTTCTAGCTCAAACAGTGTAGTAATGCTGGTGTTTCTAGCTCCAACAGTGTAGTATTGCTGGTGTTTCTAGCTCCAACAGTGCAGTATTGCTGGTGTTTCTAGCTCCAACAGTGCAGTATTGCTGGTGTTTCTAGCTCCAATAGTGTAGTATTGCTGGTGTTTCTAGCTCCAACAGTGCAGTATTGCTGGTGTTTCTAGCTCCAACAGTGCAGTATTGCTGGTGTTTCTAGCTCCAATAGTGTAGTATTGCTGGTGTTTCTAGCTCCAACAGTGTAGTATTGCTGGTGTTTCTAGCTCCAATAGTGTAGTATCGCTGGTGTTTCTAGCTCCAATAGTGTAGTATTGCTGGTGTTTCTAGCTCCAACAGTGCAGTATTGCTGGTGTTTCTAGCTCAAACAGTGTAGTAATGCTGGTTTTTCTAGCTCCAATAGTGTAGTAATGCTGGTGTTTCTAGCTCCAACAGTGCAGTATTGCTGGTGTTTCTAGCTCCAATAGTGTAGTATTGCTGGTGTTTCTAGCTCCAACAGTGTAGTATTGCTGGTGTTTCTAGCTCCAATAGTGTAGTATTGCTGGTGTTTCTAGCTCCAATAGTGTAGTATTGCTGGTGTTTCTAGCTCAAACAGTGCAGTATTGCTGGTGTTTCTAGCTCAAACAGTGTAGTAATGCTGGTGTTTCTAGCTCCAATAGTGTAGTAATGCTGGTGTTTCTAGCTCCAACAGTGCAGTATTGCTGGTGTTTCTAGCTCAAACAGTGTAGTAATGCTGGTGTTTCTAGCTCCAACAGTGTAGTAATGCTGGTGTTTCTAGCTCAAACAGTGTAGTAATGCTGGTGTTTTTAGCTCAAACAGTGTAGTAATAATGGTGTTTCTAGCTCAAACAGTGTAGTAATGCTGGTGTTTCTAGCTCAAACAGTGTAGTAATGCTGGTGTTTCTAGCTCCAATAGTGTAGTAATGCTGGTGTTTCTGTCTCCAACAGTGTAGTATTGCTGGTGTTTCTAGCTCCAATAGTGTAGTAATGCTGGTGTTTCTAGCTCCAACAGTGCAGTAATGCTGGTGTTTCTAGCTCCAACAGTGTAGGAATGCTTGGTGTTGAACAGGGAGTACAGGAGGGGGCTGAGCACACACCCATGTCGGGCCCCCCTGTTGAGGGTCAGCGTGGCGAGGTGTTGTTGTCTACCTTCACCACTTGGGGTCGGCCCGCCAAGAAGTCCAGGAGTTCAGACCCAGAGCCCCGAGGTTAGTGATGAGCTTGGAGAGCACTATGGTGTAGAAGGCTGAGCTATAGTCTATGAACAGCATTCATAAATAGAGTAGTATTTATCTTGTCCAGGTGTACACGTCTAAACACAATGGCTGCTGACCCTCATTGTCACTGGTCTGCTTGCTCATATCTTCTTAAGTGTGTGTGTGTGTGTTTGTGTGTGTGTGTGTGTGTGTGTGTGTGTGTGTGTGTGTGTGTGTGTGTGTGTGTGTGTGTGTGTGTGTGTGTGTGTGTGTGTGTGTGTGTGTGTGTGTGTGTGTGTGTGTGTGTGTGTGTGTGTGTGTGTGTGTGTGTGTGTGTGTGTGTGTGTGTGTGCGTGCGTGCGTGCGTGCGTGCGTGCGTGCCTGTGTGTGTGTGAGTGTGTGTGTCACTCTCCAACACAGGAGTTTGGTGGCACCTTAATTGGAGAGGATGGGCTCTTGGTAATGGCTGGAGCGGAATCAGTGGAATGTTATCAAATATGTGTGTGTGTGTGTGTGTGTGTGTGTGTGGTATGTGTGTGTGTGTGTGTGTGTGTGTATGTGTGTGTGTGTGTGTGTGTGTGTGTGTGTGTGTGTGTGTGTGTGTGTGTGTGTGTGTGTGTGTGTGTGCGTGCGTGCGTGTGTGTGCATGCGTTTGTGTTTCAAGTTTTAATTTTACCAGCACATTTATAGTGAAATGTTTTGGGCATGAGATTTTGTGTGTGTGTGTGTGTGTTTGTGTGTGTTGGGGGTCAGGTACGGACACAGACTATTTGAGTTCTGCTACTTCCTGGTGTGGTGTGACGTCCCTGACCTTTCAGTGACCCCTGACTGAGTCAGCCATAAAGTAGAGACATCCAGTCCGACTGTAAAAGCCCAGAAGGAGACTGGGAATTTATGGACCCTGACGGTTCATTGGGTAAAGACTCGAACAGACAAGGTGAAATGACAAGGTGTTTTACAAAGGAATGGGATGTGGAGAAGTTCAAATAAGGAATATAAACAGTGGGGAAATATCAGTCTGGTATGTCATCCCCTGGTTAGGAGTATACCCTCATCACTGTCATGTCTTCATTCCCTTCTATTCCTCTCTTCTTCTGTCACACTCTTCTTGATGATCTGCATCCGTCTACTCTCTACACTCTACATCCATCACTCCCTTTTTCCTTCACAGACCTTTAGCCATCTCTCCTCCCTGTCCTCTGTCCTCTTCCTCTCTCCCTCTCTCTGCCACTCTCTACTCCTCTCTCCCCCTTTCCCTTGTTCTCTCTCCTCTCTCTCCCTCTTTCTCCCTCTCTCTTCCTCTCTGTAATCTCAGTGGGTTGGTCTCTGGGCTCTCTCCCCTCTCTGTAATCCCAGTGGTCTGGTCTCCTCTCTCTTCTCTCTCTGTAATCCCAGTGGGCTGGTCTCTCCTCTCTCTGTAATACCAGTGGGCTGGTCTCCTCTCTCTTCTCTCTTTGTAATCCCAGTGGGTTGGTCTCTGGGCTCTCTCCCCTCTCTGTAATCCCAGTGGGCTGGTCTCTCCTCTCTCTGTAATCCCAGTGGGCTGGTCTCCTCTCTCTTCTCTCTCTGTAATCCCAGTGGGCTGGTCTCTCCTCTCTCTGTAATACCAGTGGGCTGGTCTCCTCTCTCTTCTCTCTTTGTAATCCCAGTGGGTTGGTCTCTGGGCTCTCTCCCTCTCTGTAATCCCAGAGGGTTGGTCTCTCCTCTCTCTGTAATCCCAGTGGTCTGGTCTCTCCTCTCTCTCCCCTCTCCATAACCCCTAAATGCTGGTCTCTCCCCTCTCTGTAATCCCAGTGGGCTGGTCTCTCCTCTCTCTCCCCTCTCCATAACCCCTAAATGCTGGTCTCTCCTCTCTCTTTAATCCTAGTGGGCTGGTCTCTCCTCTCTCTGTAATCCCAGGGGGCTGGTCTCTTGTCTCTCTCTGTAATCCCAATGTGCTAGTCTCTCCTCTCTCTGTAATCTCAGTGGACTGGTCTCTCCTCGCTTTTCCCCATATGTAATCACAGTGGACTGGTCTTTCCTTTCTCTCCTCTCTCTTTAATCCCAGGGCCCTGGTCTTTGGGCTCTCTCCCCTCTCTGTAATCCCAGTGGGCTGGTCTCTCCTGTCTCTCCCTTCTCTGTAATCCCAGTGGGCTGGTCTCTCCTGTCTCTCCCTTCTCTGTAATCCCAGTGGGCTGGTCTCTCCTGTCTCTCCCTTCTCTGTAATCCCAGTGGGCTGGTCTCTCCTGTCTCTCCCTTCTCTGTAATCAGACTCAGGCTCAGAGACTGACGGCCTAATTGAAGGATGATGTTCTCTGTTAGACATCACTTTGTTATGCCTGTTCTCCAGAGCAGCAGGCATTGGCCTGTTAGTGCACTCCACTGCTCCCCAAAGCTCAACCACACATCCATCTGTGAGAGAGAGAGAGAGAGAGGGTGGTGAGAGAGACAGTAGGAGGTAGAGAGGTTTAGAGCAAGAAATAGAGAGAAAGAGAGATACATTAACATAGTGAGAGAGATTAAGAGAAATGGAAAGAGACAGAGGTGGGAGGTCAGAGAAAGAGAGAAATGGGAAGGGGAGGAAGAGAGTTGCAGAGAGAGAGAGAGAGAGAAAGAGAGGGAGAGGTGGGAGGTCAGAGAAAGAGAGTAACGGGAAGGGGAGGAAGAGAGTTGCAGAGAGAGAGAGAGAGAGAGAGAGAAAGAGAGGGAGAGGTGGGAGGTCAGAGAAAGAGAGAAATTGGGAGGGGAGGAAGAGAGTTGCAGAGAGAGAGAGAGAGAGAGAGAGAAAGAGAGGGAGGTCAGAGAAAGAGAGTAATGGGAAGGGGAGGAAGAGAGTTGCAGAGAGAGAGAGAGAAAGAGAGGGAGAGGTGGGAGGTCAGAGAAAGAGAGAAATGGGGAGGGGAGGAAGAGAGTTGCAGAGAGAGAGAGAGAGAGAAAGAGAGGGAGAGAGGGGAGGTCAGAGAAAGAGAGAAATTGGGAGGGGAGAAAGATAGTTGTAGAGAGAGGTAAAATGATGAATCACGATCTTGCAAAGAAGGTCTAACCAATCATCCAGGAAAAGGACAACGGTAGGAGCCTTTATAGGATTTCTCATGGATTGCTATAGTAGCAGTCAACGTTGGTAGAAGCATAATAACCTAGAACTAAAATCTTGTGTAATTGTGTCAGATGCTCAGTGAAGATCTGGTGGGAGATAATGATAATGGTGTCGGAGGAGATGGCTGCCGTTTAACGATCTCCTTACCAATTGTGGTATTGTGTGTGTTTTTTCCCATAATTTGTCAATTATTTTGTACAGAATGTCTCTGCCACTGTGTCTTATGACCGAAAATAACTTGTAGATAACGGGACAGCGATTACTCCCCCTGTACTGGAGGAATACTTTTTCTTTAACGAGTCGGACGGGAAGGATTTACTTCAGACGCCCGACAAGACCCTCATCCCCGTCATTCGCAGGAGAAAGAGACAGAGGTATCGGGGACGAAGATTGGGGTGCCTTGTCAAGATCCAACAACGATAACGACGGGTAATCTGCCTTTAATATCGGTCCTATTAGCCAATATACAATAATTGGATAATAAAATAGAGGAACTAAAAGCACCTATATCCTACCAACGGGACATTAAAAACTGTAATATCTTATGTTTCACCGAGTCGTGTCTTAATGACGACATGAATAACATACATCTGGCGGGTTTTAAGCTTTTTCGGCAGAATAGAACAGCCGCCTCTGGTAAGACAAGGGGTGGCGGTCTATGTATATTTGTAAACAACAGCTGGTGCACAAAATATAAGGAAGTCTCAAGGTTTTTCTTGCCTGAGGTAGAGTATCTCATGGTAAGCTGTAGACCACACTATTTAACGAGAAAGTTTTCATCTATATTCTTCGTAGCTGTCTATTTACCACCACACACAGATGCTGGCACTAAGACTGCACTCAATGAGCTGTAAAGGGCCATAAGCAAAGCAAAGCATCAATACAAGACTAAGATTGACTCGTACCACACTGGCTCCGATGCTCGTCAGACGTGGCAAGGCTTGCAAGCTATTACAGACTACAAAAGGAAGCACAGCCACGAGCTGCCCAGTGACACAGGTCTACCAGACAAGCTAAATTACTTCTATGCTCGCTTCGAGGCAAGTAACACTAAAACATGCAAGAGAGCATCATCTGTTCCAGACGACTGTGTGATCACACTCTCTGTAGTCGACGTGAGTAAGACCTTTAAACAGGTCAACATTCACAAGGCCGGAGGGCCAGATGGATTGCCAGGATGTGTACTTTGAGCATGCACTGACCAACTGGAAAGTGACTTCACTGACATTTTCAACCTCTCCCTGACTGAGTCTGTAATACCAACATGTTTCAAGCAGACCACCATAGCCCCAATGCCAAAGAACACTAAGGTAACGTGCCTAAATGACTACCGACCCGTAGCACTCATGTCTGTAGCCATGAAGTGCTTCGAAAGGCTTGTCATGGCTCACATCAACACCATTATCCCAGAAACCCTAGACCCACCCCATTTTGCATATCGCCCCATTTTGCACACAACACTGCCCTTTCCCACCTGGACAAAAGGAACACCTATGTGAGAATGCTATTCATTGACTACAGCTCAGCTTTCAACACCATAGCGTCCTCAAAACTCATCACTGAGTTAATATGGCTGCAGGGGCAGTATTGAGTAGCTTGGATGAAAGGTGCCCAGAGGTGCCCAGAGTAAACGGCTTGCTCCTCAGTCTCAGTTCCTTTGTGTCTAGAGGAGCAACGGAACGCAGGGCGATATCATGTGGAATGCGCGTGACCAGGAAATGGCTCTCTGCCAGAAACCTGACTCATTCAGCTCTTATTCAGTCCCACAACACAGTAGAAGACCCATTCAAGTTTCTAAAGACGGTTGACATCTCGTTCATTCATATCCCACTGTGAATTCAATAGGGCCTGAGTTGAAAATCGACCAACCTCAGATGTCCCACTTCCTGGTTGGATTTTTCTCAGGTTTTCACCTGCCGTATGAGTTCTGTTATACTCAGAGACATCATTCAAACAGTTTTAGAAACTTCAGAGTGTTTTCTATCCAATACTAATAATAATATGCATATATTAGCATCTGGGACAGAGTAGGAGGCAGTTCACTCTGGGCACGCTATTCATCCAAAAGTGAAAATGCTGCCCCCTATCCCAAAAAGGTAATTAACAGCTTCTACCACCAAGCCACAAGAGGTAGCCTAGTGGCAGGTAGCCTAGTAGTTCGAGCGTTGGGCCAGTCATTGCTAGGTTGCTGGATCGAATCACCGAGCTGACAAGGTAAAACTCTGAACAAGGCAGTTAACCCGTTGTTCCCCTATAGGCCATCACTGTAAATAAGACTTTGGTCTTTAACTGACTTGCCTAGTTAAAAAAAGGTTAAATAAAATAAAAAATACGACTCCTGAACAGCTAATCAAAGGGCCATCCAGACCCCAGTTTTACGCTGCTTCTACTCTCTGTTTATTATCCAGTCATAGTCACATTAACTCCACCTACATGTACACATTACTTCAATTACCTCAACTAACCAGTGCCCCCACACATTGACTCTGTACCGGTATCCCCTGTGTATAGCCAAGCTATTGTTATTTTACTAATCATAGTCACATTAACTCCACCTACATGTACACATTACTTCAATTACCTCAACTAACCAGTGCCCCCACACATTGACTCTGTACCGGTATCCCCTGTGTTGAGCCAAGCTATTGTTATTTTACTGCTGCTGTTTAATTATGTGTTACTTTTATTTTCTATTTTCTGTTTATTACTTATCTATTTTTTATGACTTGTTTTTTCTTAACTTCTTAAAGCATTGCTGGTTCAGGACTTGTATGTAAGCATTTCACTGTAAGGTGAAATACCTGTTGAATGCTTGTTGTATTCTGCACATGTGCCAAAAATAATTTGGTTTGATAGTAGAAGAAGCAGTGAAAGCAGGGCGTCAGCTCCAATCCCTTCTCTTTTCAAGCCTTTGGGCCAAATGTCCCCTGCCCTTCCGAAATTCAAAATATGTCAACACCCACAAAAAACGTGACTTGACTTTAATGATCAGTGAGGAAAAATCTGTTTATCAGGAAAATGAAGTTTATCGTTAGTCATCGCATTCCACATTCCGTTGAGAGACGCTATGATACCAGTTATGTTATGTCTGTCTGTCTGTCTGTCTGTCTGTCTGTCTGTCTGTCTGTCTGTCTGTCTGTCTGTCTGTCTGTCTGTCTGTCTGTCTGTCTGTCTGTCTGTCTGTGAGAGATTAGTAGAGACAAGGAACTGTGAGAGATTCACTTTCTCCCTTTCTCTCCTCAACACCATCTAACCAGCAGGAGGTGTTTGGTTTTGATGTGGGGGGAGTTTGATTGATGCTGACTGAGTGATTTTTCCACAGAGTGTGTAGCTGAACAGGAAGTGAGCTGTCTCTACTCTGAAGGGTATCAAGCAAACCTTTTTAAAAGGAGGAGATAAATGTACTTTTATAACAGACAGTGTGTGACAGTGGACATGACAGCTCTTCTCTCTCCCTCGCTCTCTCTCTCTCTTTCTCACCTCTCTCTTTCTGATAAGCTGAAAGAGAACGAAAAGTGAGATGCCCTCTGAGCCGTCCCTCAGTTCAGGTGGCTCATATGGTCAAAGCTGCCAGACAGCTTGAAGAAGACAATTAGACATGGGGAAGAAGGAACACAAGTAACACATGACGCATCCACTTTAAATCCGCAGTCTGTAAGAGTACACAGGATGTGTACTTTGGATTACTGGATTTGATTGACAGGGTCATACATCAATCAATGTCTTTATAATTTGTTACTGTAGGCTAAACTGGCACATGTAGCCAACACACCTCTCCAGAGAAGACCGTATCAGGCCCTGTTATCACCCCTCCAGAGATGACTGTAATCAGGCCATGTTTTCAACTCTCCAGAGAGGGCCTTATCAGGCCCTGTTTTCCTCATTTAGAGTTTACCTCAAGGGCAAGTGTTACCAGTGCAACCGCAGACACAAGGTTTGTTATTAGCTACCAAACAAACCCAGAGGGCTCCTCCTGCAAGTTTAGAGATAGCCTAGCGTCTACAGCACCAACAGAGTCACGTTTAAACACAAAGAGCAGACACCCTCTTAGAAGCACAACTACTCAGGCCATTAAATGTGTGGAAAGGCATCAACTTAAGTGAGAAAAATGCACAGTGCTGTGTCAGCAGTCAAGGAATTAATGAAAATCCATACTTCTATCACCAACCTATCAAAACATTATAATAACAAATCTGTCATTTTAATGATAAAGATTTTATAAATATTTAATGCTAATTTCAAAGAGAAAAAGTTAAAAAAAAAAAACAACTTTGAGACTTTGGGCTCTATTCAATCCATTTGGCAGAAGTTCAGTGTTACAGCGTGATTGAAATGAAAAGGCAATGTTCCCTCGTTAGAGGAGACTCCATTCTCAGGAAATACTACACATGTCGGCTCAATCGGAAATGACCTTTAACCCATTAGAGTCGATGTCCGCGTCACTGTGGACATCTCATTTGCATAATAAAGACATCATCATACATATCTGTCCATTTTAACCCATTAGAGTCGATGTCCGCTCCTCTGTGGACATCTCATTTGCATAATAAAGACATCCTCATACATATCTGTCCATTTTAACCCATTAGAGTCGATGTCCGCGCCTCTGTGGACATCTCATTTGCATAATATAGAAATCCTCATACATATCTGTCCATTTTAACCCATTAGAGTCGATGTCCGTGCCTCTGTGGACATCTCATTTGCATAATATAGAAATCCTCATACATATCTGTCCATTTTAACCCATTAGAGTCGATGTCCGCGCCTCTGTGGACATCTCATTTGCATAATATAGAAATCCTCATACATATCTGTCCATTTTAACCCATTAGAGTCGATGTCCGCGCCTCTGTGGACATCTCATTTGCATAATATAGAAATCCTCATACATATCTGTCCATTTTAACCCATTAGAGTCGATGTCCGCGCCTCTGTGGACATCTCATTTGCATAATATAGAAATCCTCATACATATCTGTCCATTTTAACCCATTAGAGTCGATGTCCGCGCCTCTGTGGACATCTCATTTGCATAATAAAGAACTCCTCATACATATCTGTCCATTTTAACCCATTAGAGTCGATGTCCGCGCCTCTGTGGACATCTCATTTGCATAATATAGAAATCCTCATACATATCTGTCCATTTTAACCCATTAGAGTCGATGTCCGCGCCTCTGTGGGCATCTCATTTGCATAATAAAGAAATCCTCATACATATCTGTCCATTTTAACCCATTAGAGTCGATGTCCGCTCCTCTGTGGACATCTCATTTGCATAATATAGAAATCCTCATACATATCTGTCCATTTTAACCCATTAGAGTCGATGTCCGCTCCTCTGTGGACATCTCATTTGCATAATAAAGAAATCCTCATACATATCTGTCCATTTGTTGCACGTCTCAATTCACCGCACCGCATCCGCCGATGTCGGCCTTCGAGATCTACGGTGGAAGGTGGCAGAGCTACAGCAGTGTTTGTCAGACCAGTAGACATCCGGAAAACCGGTCTTCTCGTGACAACGTCTGTAGCGTCCGGACAGTTTGGGCTACACACTAATATGACCCTTCCATTGAAAGTTAGAGGGATCATGTTATGTCTTGCTCTAGGAAACCCACAGGCCTCACAATACGTATTTTGTAGGTAGCCTGGTACCAGATAGAAAAATGAATGGAAGTATATATATAGTTTAGTGCCTATAAAAAACGGGTTAAGTATGGGTATAATAAATACTTAACAAATCTTTCAGATACAGAACAGACTCATCAAAACAAACTTCCTTTTGATTTATTTGTTGACTATCTGTCATTCAATACTTCTCAATGGGCTAACAGCAGTAAGACCAAAATGTTATGTTTGATCAAATATTGTTTTATAACTAAAGGGGTCCTCCCCACTGCTTAGACTCCAGGGAACATGTCATTTTCATTCCATGGAGGGCCGAGTGTCTGCGGGTTCTCTCCTTCCTTGTACTTGATTGATTAATTAAGGTCACTAATTAGTAAGGAACTCACCTCACCTGATTGTCTGGGTCTTAAAAAACAAAAACCTGCAGATACCCAGTCCTTAGTGGAATGAGTTTGACTGCTCTGATATAGAGGGTTTCAGACACCCAGTCCTCAGTGGAATGAGTTTGACATCCCTGATCTAGAAGGTTTCAGACACCCAGTTCTCAGTGGAATGAGTTTGACTGCTCTGATCTAGAGGGTTTCAGACACCCAGTCCTCAGTGGAATCAGTTTGACAGTCCTGATCTATAGGGTTTCACACACCCAGTCCTCAGTGGAATCAGTTTGACATCCCTGATCTATAGGGTTTCACACACCCAGTCCTCAGTGGAATCAGTTTGACATCCCTGATCTAGAGGGTTTCAGACACCCAGTCCTCAGTGGAATGAGTTTGACATCCCTGATCTAGAGGGTTTCAGACACCCAGTCCTCAGTGGAATGAGTTTGACAGCCCTGATCTAGAGGGTTTCAGACACCCAGTCCTCAGTGGAATGAGTTTGACATCCCTGATCTAGAGGGTTTCAGACACCCAGTCCTCAGTGGATATCAGTTTGACAGCCCTGATCTAGAGGGTTTCAGACACCCAGTCCTCAGTGGATATCAGTTTGACAGCCCTGATCTAGAGGGTTTCAGACACCCAGTCCTCAGTGGAATCAGTTTGACATCCCTGATCTAGAGGCTTTCAGACACCCAGTCCTCAGTGGAATCAGTTTGACATCCCTGATCTAGAGGCTTTCAGACACCCAGTCCTCAGTGGAATCAGTTTGACATCCCTGATCTAGAGGCTTTCAGACACCCAGTCCTCAGTGGAATGAGTTTGACAGCCCTGATCTAGAGGCTTTCAGACACCCAGTCCTCAGTGGAATCAGTTTGACATCCCTGATCTAGAGGCTTTCAGACACACAGTCCTCAATGGAATGAGTTTGACAGCTCTGATCTAGAAGGTTTCAGACACCCAGTCCTCAGTGGAATCAGTTTGACATCCCTGATCTAGAGGCTTTCAGACACCCAGTCCTCAGTGGAATCAGTTTGACATCCCTGATCTAGAGGCTTTCAGACACCCAGTCCTCAGTGGAATGAGTTTGACAGCCCTGATCTAGAGGCTTTCAGACACCCAGTCCTCAGTGGAATCAGTTTGACATCCCTGATCTAGAGGCTTTCAGACACCCAGTCCTCAGTGGAATGAGTTTGACAGCTCTGATCTAGAAGGTTTCAGACACCCAGTCCTCAGTGGAATCAGTTTGACATCCCTGATCTAGAGGCTTTCAGACACCCAGTCCTCAGTGGAATCAGTTTGACATCCCTGATCTAGAGGCTTTCAGACACCCAGTCCTCAGTGGAATCAGTTTGACATCCCTGATCTAGAGGCTTTCAGACACCCAGTCCTCAGTGGAATCAGTTTGACAGCTCTGTTCTAGAGGCCTTGTTTTCTATCGCTATCTGTAACCCTTCAGTGATACAGATTGTATAGAGGCCTTGTTTTCTATCGCTATCTGTAACCCTTCAGTGATACAGATTGAATGGAGTCCTTGTTTTCTATCGCTATATGTAACCCTTCAGTGATACAGATTGAATAAAGGCCTTGTTTTCTATTGCTATCTGTAACCCTTCAGTGATACAGATTGAATAGAGGCCTTGTTTTCGGGCAACATGAACCAGGTTGTCAACCGCAAACATGTTGACAGTCTTAAGGTGCATTTGTATCAGACACATTCACAAAGTCATGTTGGCCCTGCTTCAGAGCAAGCTTGACATGACGATGCTTGTGGATGCAGGAGTAGTCTCCCAGCTCACAGCAGGGGGCCGCCCACAAACAGACCGAGATATTCTGAGAGGTGCCTCAAGGAGTGGAGAATCTTGTCATGTGGAAGAACAGGAGGAGCTGGAGATGAGACGAGGGCTTTTTCACAAGAGCCCATCTCAACGTTTCTGAGAATAAAACCAATGCTAAGCTGTTTAAGTACATTCTTTCATGTTATCCGTGTAATATTTACATCTGTGTAAATGTAACCGATGTGAAATGGCTAGCCAGTTAGCGGTGTTGTGCGCTAATAGCGTTTCAATCGGTGACGTCACTTGCTCTGAGACCTTGAAGTAGTTGTTCCCCTTGCTCTGCAAGGGCCGCAGCTTTTGTTCAGCAATGGGTAACGATGCTTCGTGGGTGACTGTTGTTGATGTGTGCAGAGGGTCCCCGGTTCAAGCCCAGGTAGGGGCGAGGAGAGGGACGGAAGCTATACACTTACATTAAGTAATTCTTGACTAAACATGGGCACATTTTCAAGCCAAGTTTGCCAAACACTCACATCCCCTCCCAATGATGACAAGTCAACAAATCAAGGTCATCTCAAAGTCAGTGTCCTTTTAAACACATCTCAAAGATCTAACCCTGTTTATTATCATCAAGGAAATAGACTTTCAGATACAACTGAAGTTAACAGCTCATCCCCGCCACAAGCCTGTTTATTATCATCAAGGAAGTAGACTTTCAGATACAACTGTAGTTAACAGCTCATCCCCACCACAAGCCATTCTTGACCCTTGCGGCTCAAAGTGAGTTGAAGGCCTGAGGAGAAAGGGCAGACATTTTGTTTTCTTGTCTCTGGCAGCACTTTGACTCAAGTGATAATGACAGTTTGGCCTTATCCCCCCTCTCCTAACCTCAGGGGGTGTGACAGTCTCTGGTAGGGCCTGAAAGGTCAGCCCCGTCACTCTGCTCCTGTCACTCTGGGGTATTTACAGGGGCCAGAGCCACTGCTCAGCCAGCAGTACAATTCTGACCACTGACTGCAACTTAAGTTGCCACATAGCCACTCAAAGCTACGGTCAGTCACTTTAACTTTTCTTAAAAAAAACGACTTTCCTGGCTAACCTATTGAAAATAATATAGCTTTATCTGGGTGTCCATCGTGTCCTCAAAAGTGCCGACCAGAACACAAAGCACACTGTGCTAACATGGCTATTCATCAGTGGAACACAATCGAATCAGGGTGCATTGCTAGGGGCACTTCTCAATAGTTCTGAGATGACCACCAGATCTCCAGTTTGTAAAAGAGAAGCAGGTGGAAGCTAGAATTGCAGGCACATTGGCTTTACTGTACTCAGGAGAGCTATGTGTGTGTTTACCAGGAAGGAATGGGAAAGGGTTCTCCTTTCTCCTGCACCGCCTGTCTGCATCACTAAATGAAGAAAGTCTAGAAGGGTGGGGCACGACTGGAGGAATGAGATTAAGATGAAAATACAAGAACCCTCCTATTACAGAGTCCAAAGCCACCTCTCTTTCAATCCTCCTGCCATTACCTTCTGCTGTCATTTGATACAAAGACCAGAGGACAATGTGAGCCAGTGTTGATTCTGTACTAAAGAAGAAAGAACCACAGTCTTTCTAAAGCATAGGAGGGAGGGAGAATGACTGGATCTTCTTCCCTTCAAAGAATTCCGTTTAACACTTGATGATTCCCAGCAAAGTGAGTATTATGTTCAGCCTTCATTTTGCAGTGTTTTGTGAGAGATGTGCGTCCATATTGTTCCGTTAGAGGTGACAGACCATGAACAAGTCATATTCGACAGAAGGCAGTCTGTTGGTTACAGTCTATTGGTTACAGTCTATTGGTTACAGTCTATTGGTTACAGTCTATTGGTTACAGTCTGTTGGTTACAGTCTGTTGGTTACAGTCTATTGGTTACAGTCTGTTGGTTACAGTCTATTGGTTACAGTCTATTGGTTACAGTCTATTGGGTACAGTCTATTGGTTACAGTCTGTTGGTTACAGTCTGTTGGTTACAGTCTATTGGTTACAGTCTGATGGTTACAGTCTGTTGGTTACAGTCTATTGGTTACAGTCTGTCGGTTACAGTCTATTGGTTACAGTCTATTGGTTACAGCCTATTGGGTACAGTCTATTGGTTACAGTCTATTGGGTACAGTCTATTGGGTACAGTCTATTGGTTACAGTCTATTGGTTACAGTCTATTGGTTACAGTCTGTTGGTTACAGTCTGTTGGTTACAGTCTATTGGTTACAGTCTGTTGGTTACAGTCTATTGGTTACAGTCTATTGGTTACAGTCTGTTGGTTACAGTCTATTGGTTACAGTCAATTGGTTAACGTCTGTTGGGTACAGTCTATTGGGTACATTCTATTGGTTTGAGTCTATTGGTTAGAGTCTATTGGTTACAGTCTATTGGTTACAGTCTGTTGGTTACAGTCAATTGGTTACAGTCTGTTGGGTACAGTCTATTGGTTACAGTCTATTGGTTACAGTCTATTGGTTACAGTCTGTTGGGTACAGTCTATTGGTTACAGTCTATTGGTTACAGTCTATTGGTTACAGTCTGTTGGTTACAGTCTATTGGTTACAGTCTATTGGTTACAGTCTATTGGTTACAGTCTGTTGGGTACAGTCTGTTGGGTACAGTCTATTGGTTACAGTCTATTGGTTACAGTCTATTGGTTACAGTCTATTGGTTACAGTCTATTGGTTACAGTCTGTTGATTACAATCTATTGGTTACAGTCTATTGGTTACAGTCTATTGGTTACAGTCTATTGGTTACAGTCTATTGGGTACAGTCTGTTGATTACAATCTATTGGATACAGTCTGTTGGTTACAGTCTATTGGTTACAGTCTATTGGTTACAGTCTATTGGTGACAGTCTATTGGGTAAAGTCTGTTGATTACAATCTATTGGTTACAGTCTGTTGGTTACAGTCTGTTGGTTACAGTCTGTTGGTTACAGTCTGATGGTTACAGTCTGTTGGGTACAGTCTGTTGGTTACAGTCTGTTGGTTACAGTCTGATGGTTACAGTCTGTTGGGTACAGTCTGTTGGTTACAGTCTGATGGTTACAGTCTATTGGTTACAGTCTGTTGGTTACAGTCTGTTGGTTACAGTCTGATGGTTACAGTCTGTTGGGTACAGTCTGTTGGTTACAGTCTGATGGTTACAGTCTATTGGTTACAGTCTATTGGTTACAGTCTGTTGGTTACAGTATATTGGTTACAGTCTATTGGTTACAGTTTGTTGGTTACAGTCTGTTTGTTACAGTCTGTTGGTTACAGTCTATTGGTTACAGTCTATTGGTTACAGTCTGATGGTTACAGTCTGTTGGTTACAGTCTGATGGTTACAGTCTATTGGTTACAGTCTGATGGTTACAGTCTATTGGTTACAGTCTGTTGGTTACAGTCTGATGGTTACAGTCTGTTGGGTACAGTCTGTTGGTTACAGTCTGATGGTTACAGTCTATTGGTTACAGTCTATTGGTTACAGTCTATTGGTTACAGTCTATTGGTTACAGTCTATTGGTTACAATCTATTGGTTACAGTCTATTGGTTACAGTCTATTTGTAACTGTCTATTGTTTACCGTCTGTTGGTTACAGTATATTGGTTACAGTCTATTGGTTACAGTCTATTGGTTACAGTCTATTGGTTACAGTCTGTTGGTTACAGTCTGTTGGTTACAGTCTATTGGTTACAGTCTATTGGTTACAGTCTATTGGTTACAGTCTGTTGGTTACAGTCTATTGGTTACAGTCTATTGGTTACAGTCTATTGGTTACAGTCTATTGGTTACAGTTTGTCGTTTAGCTACGTGAGGCGTGTATCTATTTAAGAGCTTTGCTGCTTTGTGTGATTTAACACATGAAGCAAACGAGAGGACCATAACATTTATTAATGTTCATACTACAATATCTCACTTTTCTCCAATAATTACCTCTCATGTGACTTCTGAGCTATGGAGGAAAGCCAAGAGAAACCTTGGGTTACCAGGTGCCATCGAGTCCAGTAAACGGTACCAAAAACTCTCTAGCTCACGCTCGATGGGAGGAAAAACAACAATATTAACCACTCCATGCTCTCCCTCAGATCAGTATTGAAACAGAGGGGTGGAGTCTCAGCAGGCGCCGGGTCACACTGTTCTACATCTCTGGCTCCACCCTCTCTCTCAGATCAGTATTTAAACTGAGGGGTGGAGTCTCAGCAGGCGCCAGGTCACACTATTCTACATTTCTGGCTCCACCCTCTCTCTCAGATCAGTATTGAAACAGAGGGGTGGAGTCTCAGCAGGCGCCAGGTCACACTATTCTACATCTCTGGCTCCACCCTCTCTCTCAGATCAGTATTGAAACAGAGGGGTGGAGTCTCAGCAGGCGCCGGGTCACAGTATTCTACATCTCTGGCTCCACCCTCTCTCTCAGATCAGTATTGAAACAGAGGGGTGGAGTCTCAGCAGGCGCCGGGTCACAGTATTCTACATCTACAGAGTTTCTTACTATTCCAGGTGTTCCTTTGTTCAGATGCCTCTGTTGCTCACCTCTGTGAACCCTCGGCTCATTACTGGCCAACCCTGTTCGCTAATGAGAGAGAGACGAAGAGGCAGGCACTGCTGAGCACACTGTGCTGGATGTTGTGGCACTGCAGTTCACCTCTCCGAAGGCTGGCTGAACCTCCAGGTCAGGTCCGGTATATTGTATGAAGGCGACTTTGTGTTTCAGGGTAGTAATAATGATGATAATGTACTGAAGAAAAGAATAAAACAGAAAGGATGAAATATACGTCCTCCCGAGAGGCGCAGCAGTCTAAGGCCCTGCATTGCAGTGTTGTGGCGTCACTACAGCCTGGGGTCCCATAGGGCGGTGCAGAATTGGCCCAGCGTCGTGAGGGTTTGGCCGAGGGCGCTTTACTTGGCTTATCACGCTCTAGTGACTCCTTGTGGCTGGCCGGGTGCCAACACATTTGTGCGGCTGGCGGGTGTTAAGAAGCGTGGTTTGGCCGGGCGACGCATGACTCGACCTTCGCCTCTCCCAAGCCTTTTGGGGAGTTGCAGCGATGAGACAAGATCGTAATATCATGAAATTTGGGAGAAAAAAAATTACCCCCATTTTTTTTAACATTATAATAATAATTATTATTATAATAACAACAAAAACAATCCAAAACACAGAACATTGTAAGCCGGCAACAACCAAAGCTATTGAGTGTACAGGTGTCGTCAGATCCAGTGGACAGGAGGACAGACTTAACATAGGCCCTTGAAAGCTTTTCGGGAACAGCTCAGTCTTAAGCTGGTAAACAAAGACAACTGTGGTAAGATTGCCTTAGGATTGGCAGTATTCTGTAAGTTAGGCTGTAACTTGACCTCACAAACAAATGCTTACATTGTCCAAATTACAACAGCCTGAGATACGCTCATTCCCCAAAACCACTCATATCAGTACATGAGTTAGGAAACCTGTCAACTGACGTGAGTCCACCTGAAAGGAGCACGTTATGAGATGGGTCATTGGAAATCAGTGTAGGTATCTATTGAACAATCTCTGGTTTCCCTATCAAACTCTGGTTTCTCTATCATCTCTGGTTTCTCTTTCAAACTCTGGTTTCCTTATCAACTCTGGTTTCCCTATCATCTCTGGTTTCCCTGTAATCTCTGGTTTCCCTATCAAACTCTGGTTTCCCTATCATCTCTGGGTTCCCTATCAAACTCTGTTTTTCCTGTCATCTCTGGTTTCTGTATCATCTCTATCGGCTCCAAAATCTGTAATGAATTGACAATAATGAGTTAATAACTGAGCCCATTAGTTAATAACTGAGCCCATGAGTTAATAACAGAGCACATGAGTTAATAACAGAGCCCATGAGTTAATAACAGAGCCCATTAATTAATAACAGAGACCATGAGTTGATAGCAGAGCCCGTGAGTTAATAACCGAGGCAATGAGCTAATAACTGAGCCCATGAGTTAATAACAGAGCCCACGAGTTAATAACTGAGCCCATGAGTTAATAACCAAGCCCATGAGTTAATAACAGAGACTATGAGTTAATAACAGAGCCATGAGTTAATAACAGAGCCTGTGAGTTAATAACAGAGCCTGTGAGTTAATAACAGAGACTGTGAGTTAATAATAGAGCCCATGAGTTAATAACAGAGCTCATGAGTTAATAACAGAGCCCATGAGATAATAACAGAGCCCATGAGTTAATAACAGAGCCCATGAGTTAATAACTGAGGCCATGAGTTAATAACAGAGCCCATGGATTATGTCTTGCCCTGGTAAGCCTAACCCTCCACTACATAAGATAATATTGCACAGATGGGAAGGCTGCAGGAATGCAATTCAACATAAAACGAACAGAAGGCAAAAGGCATGTTGATATGGTCAAAATAATATATTGAATCATTGTGTTAATGCTGTTGTACCTTGAGTGTTTTAATAATGAAATGTGGTTCAGTATCATGGAGAGAGAAACACACAACAGTTGGTAGTAGACTGTGTGATGATCCAGGTACAGTAGGATACGACCAGGAACAGATGAACACCTGAGGCTCTGAAACACTTGGGTCAGATTACATTCTATATTCAAGTCTCATCTGTGTCTAAACAGCGCAAGGAATATACATGTTTTTTGAGGCTAGTTTAATCACTCTCCATCCCCTATCAATACAGCCCATAACAACAGTTTAATCACTCTCCATCCCCTATCAATACAGCACATAACAACAGCTTCATCACTCTCCATCCCCTATAGACAATACAGCACATAACAACAGCTTAATCACTCTCCATCCCCTATAGACAATACAGCCCATAACAACAGCTTCATCACTCTCCATCCCCTATCAATACAGCACATAACAACAGCTTCATCACTCTCCATCCCCTATAGACAATACAGCACATAACAACAGCTTAATCACTCTCCATCCCCTATAGACAATACAGCCCATAACAACAGCTTCATCACTCTCCATCCCCTATCAATACAGCACATAACAACAGCTTCATCACTCTCCATCCCCTATAGACAATACAGCACATAACAACAGCTTAATCACTCTCCATCCCCTATAGACAATACAGCCCATAACAACAGCTTCATCACTCTCCATCCCCTATCAATACAGCACATAACAACAGCTTAATCACTCTCCATCCCCTATCAATACAGCACATAACAACAGCTTAATCACTCTACATCCCCTATAGACAATACAGCCCATAACAACAGCTTCATCACTCTCCATCCCCTATCAATACAGCACATAACAACAGCTTAATCACTCTCCATCCCCTATCAATACAGCACATAACAACAGTTTAATCACTCTCCATTCCCTATCAATACAGCACATAACAACAGCTTCATCACTCTCCATCCCCTATTGACAATACAGCCCATAACAACAGCTTAATCACTCTCCATCCCCTATAGACAATACAGCCCATAACAACAGCTTAATCACTCTCCATCCCCTATAGACAATACAGCCCATAACAACAGCTTCATCACTCTCCATCCCCTATCAATACAGCACATAACAACAGCTTAATCACTCTCCATCCCCTATAGACAATACAGCCCATAACAACAGCTTCATCACTCTCCATCCCCTATAGACAATACAGCCCATAACAACAGCTTAATCACTCTCCATCCCCTATAGACAATCCAGCCCATAACAACAGCTTCATCACTCTCCATCCCCTATAGACAATCCAGCCCATAACAACAGCTTCATCACTCTCCATCCCCTATCAATACAGCCCATAACAACAGCTTCATCACTCTCTATCCCCTATAGACAATACAGCCCATAACAACAGCTTAATCACTATCCACCCCCTATAGACAATACAGCCCATAACAACAGCTTCATCACTCTCCATCCCCTATCAATACAGCCCATAACAACAGCTTAATCACTCTCCATCCCCTATAGACAATTCAGCCCATAACAACAGCTTCATCACTCTCCATCCCCTATCAATACAGCACATAACAACAGCTTAATCACTCTCCATCCCCTATAGACAATCCAGCCCATAACAACAGCTTAATCACTATCCACCCCCTATAGACAATACAGCCCATAACAACAGCTTAATCACTCTCCATCCCCTATAGACAATCCAGCCCATAACAACAGCTTAATCACTATCCACCCCCTATAGACAATACAGCCCATAACAACAGCTTCATCACTCTCCATCCCCTACCAATACAGCACATAACAACAGCTTCATCACTCTCTATCCCCTATAGACAATACAGCCCATAACAACAGCTTCATCACTCTCTATCCCCTATAGACAATACAGCCCATAACAACAGCTTCATCACTCTCCATCCCTTATAGACAATACTGCCCATAACAACAGCTTCATCACTCTCTATCCCCTATAGACAATACAGCCCATAACAACAGCTTCATCACTCTCCATCCCTTATAGACAATACTGCCCATAACAACAGCTTCATCACTCTCTATCCCCTATAGACAATACAGCCCATAACAACAGCTTCATCACTCTCCATCCCCTATCAATACAGCCCATGACAACAGCTTCATCACTCTCCATCCCCTATAGACAATACAGACCATAACAACAGCTTAATGACACTCCATCCCCTATAGACAATCCAGCCCATAACAACAGCTTAATCACTATCCACCCCCTATAGACAATACAGCCCATAACAACAGCTTAATCACTCTCCATCCCCTATCAATACAGCCCATGACAACAGCTTCATCACTCTCCATCCCCTATAGACAATACAGACCATAACAACAGCTTAATGACACTCCATCCCCTATAGACAATCCAGCCCATAACAACAGCTTAATCACTATCCACCCCCTATAGACAATACAGCCCATAACAACAGCTTCATCACTCTCCATCCCCTATAGACAATCCAGCCCATAACAACAGCTTAATCACTATCCACCCCCTATAGACAATACAGCCCATAACAACAGCTGCATCACTCTCCATCCCCTATCAATACAGCACATAATAACAGCTTCATCACTCTCTATCCCCTATTGACAATACAGCCCAAAACAACAGCTTCATCACTCTCCATCCCCTATAGACAATCCAGCCCTTAACAACAGCTTCATCACTCTCCATCCCCTATAGACAATCCAGCCCATAACAACAGCTTCATCACTCTCCATCCCCTATTGACAATACAGCCCATAACAACAGCTTCATCACTCTCCATCCCCTATAGACAATCCAGCCCTTAACAACAGCTTCATCACTCTCTATCCCCTATAGACAATACAGCCCATAACAACAGCTTCATCACTCTCCATCCCCTATAGACAATCCAGCCCATAACAACAGCTTCATCACTCTCTATCCCCTATAGACAATACAGCCCATAACAACAGCTTAATCACTCTCCATCCCCTATAGACAATACAGCCCATAACAACAGCTTCATCACTCTCCATCCCCTATAGACAATACAGACCATAATCACAGCTTCATCACTCTCTATCCCCTATAGACAATACAGCCCATAACAACAGCTTCATCACTCTCTATCCCCTATAGACAATACAGCCCATAACAACAGCTTAATGACTCTCCATCCCCTATTGACAATACAGCCCATAACAACAGCTTAATGACACTCCATCCCCTATCAATACAGCACATAATAACAGCTTCATCACTCTCCATCCCCTATAGACAATCCAGCCCTTAACAACAGCTTCATCACTCTCTATCCCCTATCAATACAGCCCATAACAACAGCTTCATCACTCTCCATCCCCTATCAATACAGCCCATAACAAAAGTTTAATCACTCTCCATCCCCTACCAATACAGCACATAACAACAGCTTAATCACTCTCCATCCCCTATTGACAATACAGCACATAACAACAGCTTAATCACTCTCCATCCCCTATCAATACAGCACATAACAACAGCTTAATCACTCTCCATCCCCTATAGACAATCCAGCCCATAAAAACAGCTTCATCACTCTCCATCCCCTATCAATACAGCACATAACAACAGCTTAATCACTCTCCATCCCCTATAGACAATCCAGCCCATAACAACAGCTTAATCACTATCCATCCCCTATAGACAATACAGCCCATAACAACAGCTTAATCACTCTCCATCCCCTATAGACAATCCAGCCCATAACAACAGCTTCATCACTCTCCATCCCCTATCAATCCAGCCCATAACAACAGCTTAATCACTCTCCATCCCCTATCAATACAGACCATAATCACAGCTTAATCACTCTCCATCCCCTATAGACAATCCAGCCCATAACAACAGCTTAATCACTCTCCATCCCCTATAGACAATCCAGCCCATAACAACAGCTTAATCACTCTCCATCCCCTACCAATACAGCACATAACAACAGCTTAATCACTCTCCATCCCCTATAGACAATCCAGCCCATAACAACAGCTTAATCACTCTCCATCCCCTATAGACAATCCAGCCCATAACAACAGCTTAATCACTCTCCATCCCCTATCAATACAGACCATAATCACAGCTTAATCACTCTCCATCCCCTATAGACAATCCAGCCCATAACAACAGCTTAATCACTCTCCATCCCCTATCAATACAGCCCATAACAACAGCTTCATCACTCTCCATCCCCTATAGACAATCCAGCCCATAACAACAGCTTAATCACTATCCACCCCCTATATACAATACAGCCCATAACAACAGCTTAATCACTCTCCATCCCCTATAGACAATCCAGCCCATAACAACAGCTTCATCACTCTCCATCCCCTATCAATACAGCACATAACAACAGCTTCATCACTCTCCATCCCCTATAGACAATCCAGCCCATAACAACAGCTTCATCACTCTCCATCCCCTATCAATACAGCACATAACAACAGCTTCATCACTCTCCATCCCCTATAGACAATACAGCCCATAACAACAGCTTCATCACTCTCCATCCCCTATAGACAATCCAGCCCATAACAACAGCTTCATCACTCTCCATCCCCTATAGACAATACAGCCCATAACAACAGCTTAATGACACTCCATCCCCTATAGACAATACAGCCCATAACCACATAACCGTGTCTCAGCACAGTGGGTAATTTTCCTTTCACAGACATTTAATCCCAGCCTTTGGTGTCCATAAACTCTGAATTCTGAATGTGGAGACATCCTGTGTAACTCAACTTCATATTATATCACTGCACAGGAAGACAATGGTGGAAAGGAGAAAGTGAGTCAAAGGGCACCTCATGCTAATGAGCTTTACATTGCATTATTGATTAGTTATTCCCACACTAATCTACTGGGATTGGCCTCAGGGCAGGAACTCAATATTCCAAACAAGAATCTACAGGAACTGGCCTCAGGGCAGGAACTCAATATTCCAGTCACTAATCTACTGGAACTGGCCTCAGGGCAGGAACTCAATATTCCCACACTAATCTACTGGAACTGGCCTCAGGGCAGGAACTCAATATTCCCACACTAATCTACTGATCTGGCCTCAGGGCAGGAAGTCAATACTCCAGACAATAATCTACTGGGACTGGCCTCAGGGCAGGAAGTCAATATTCCAGACAATAATCTACTGGAACTGGCCTCAGGGCAGGATCTCAATATTTCAAACAATAATCTACTGAAACTGGCCTCAGGGCAGGAAGTCAATATTCCAGACAATAATCTACTGGGACTGGCCTCAGGGCAGGAAGTCAATATTCCAGACAATAATCTACTGGGATTGGCCTCAGGGCAGGAACTCAATATTCCAAACGATAATCTACTGGGACTGGCCTCAGGGCAGGAACTCAATATTCCCACACTAATCTACTGGAACTGGCCTCAGGGCAGGAAGTCAATATTCCAGACACTAATCTACTGGAACTGGCCTCAGGGCAGGAAGTCAATATTCCAGACAATAATCTACTGGGACTGGCCTCAGGGCAGGAACTCAATATTCCAGACACTAATCTACTGGAACTGGCCTCAGGGCAGGAAGTCAATATTCCAGACACTAATCTACTGGAACTGGCCTCAGGGCAGGAAGTCAATATTCCAGACACTAATCTACTGGGACTGGCCTCAGGGCAGGAACTCAATATTCCAGACACTAATCTACTGGAACTGGCCTCAGGGCAGGAAGTCAATATTCCAAACGATAATCTACTGGGACTGGCCTCAGGGCAGGAACTCAATATTCCAGACACTAATCTACTGGAACTGGCCTCAGGGCAGGAAGTCAATATTCCAGACAATAATCTACTGGGACTGGCCTCAGGGCAGGAACTCAATATTCCAGACACTAATCTACTGGAACTGGCCTCAGGGCAGGAACCCTAATAGAGACAAAGCACACGTGTAACGGCTTTCTTCGGTAGACGGAGAGTCGGACCAAAATGCAGCGTGTAGATTGCGATCCATGTTTATTCAACAATGATAAAACATGAACTGTACGAAAACAATAAACGTAATGTGAAAACCGAAACAGCCTAAACTGGTGCAAACTAACACAAGACAGTTACAAGGACACTAAGGACAATCACCCACGAAACACCCAAAGAATATGGCTGCCTAAATATGGTTCCCAGTCAGAGACAACGATAAACACCTGCCTCTGATTGAGAACCACTTCAGACAGCCATAGACTTCACTAGAACACCCCACTAAGCTACAAACCCAACACACCACATACAAAAACCCATGCCACACCCTGGCCTGACCAAATAAATGAAAATAAACACAAAATACTTCAACCAGGGCGTGACAACACGTGCGAAACTGGGACGATATTCCACTGGACTGAATTTCTGCTTCCCTTTTCCCTGAGAAATTGTCTGTATTGGGGGCTCGGTTTGTTACGCAGGCAAATGCAGAAGGTGTGTTTCACTCCCCAGACTGAGTGGCACTGACTGGAGTTTTTCTCTAGTTGAGTTTGTGTTCTGGATGCACTCTGGTAATAAGGACTAATGTATTGGTGTTTGACAATCTCTGGGAGCCGAAGCTCTCCATCTCACTCCAGGACTGTTTTGTGGATTTCTCTCTTGTCCTGTTCAGATTATTTTGTTTCCTGCTGAGGGGAGGACGGCTCATAATAATGTCTGGAATGGAGCAAATGGAATGGCATCAAACACATGGAAACCATGTTTGACATATTTGATAACATTCCACTGATTCCGCTCCAGCCATTACCAAGAGCCCATCCTCTCCAATTAAGGTGCCACCAAACTCCTGTGTTGGAGAGTGACACACACACGCAGTTGCAGACCATTTCCCTTCATTGACTCCTTTAACATGTACATAGCCACCCAAACCTCCTACCTGATATTGTAGCCTTTTCAGACCTACTCAGAGCATACAGGTACTGAGAAATCATGGATAGTGCTGAGTGTAGTTAATACATTCCACCTCTAGCACAAACCTCCAACGTATTTAACTTTTTGAAGACAACCCTTCACTTTCATTATCACATTTCTGCAAATCTGTCTTTTTTTTTTTAACGCCGCCACAAATCAACAAGACGGGGCGTAAATCCATGTGGCGAGGGCGAATGGGAGCTTTAAGTGTCAACGTTGCAGATTTATTTCTGTCGATTAGCATAGAAAAGAGCCCGGGTTGCATGTGACGGTGCGAGGGGAAGGGGAAAATAAGGGGCCTTTCGATTGTGACTCTTTGAGTTCCAGATCAGTGGTTTAATTAGGGCACGTATTCTATAACGGCTCTCTCATAACCTTTATTTTACCATATCGCCATGGAGACCATGCTAAGGTAAGCAGTTGATCTCATTAAAACTCTAGACAACAGTTACAGAGAGTAAATCCTTGAGACACATCGCCTTGAAAAGTTAAGATTGCAATGGGGGAGCACCCACCCAACCGAGAAAACCCCCCTTGTTTTCCACTTTCTTCTACTTTTCTGAATTACTATTCCCTAGCACTGAAGTATTGCATGGCCTACTTCATTAACATGAAAATGGAATTCAGAAAGCTGCAATACATACATATGTATCAGGAGAGACCTCGAAACCCTGGAGGATGAGTCAGCTGTCAGAGGTCACGTTACATCACGGTTCACAGCTTTTTAAGACGGCGATGAATCATTCTCAACTGTTTTGTCTCCATAACCAAAACGTTTTGTCCATAAGCGAGCACTTGACCACATACATGGACCTAACAATTAAATTATAGCATCATGTTATAGCTCTCCTCCCTATACAATAAACTTCTCAGTTTGTGAATACACCAAACCAGAATACTACTGATGCCATACAATTTCATAGTATATACCAAACAAATACCAACATAACCTTTTTACAACCATTATGGAAAGTCCTCTACTAATTTCCACCAATGCTAAAAAGACAAACTGTGGAGGAGGAGAAGATATATAGTGAAGATATATAGTGAAGATATACACTGAGTGTAACAAACATTAGGAACGCCTGCTCTTTCCTTGACTTACTGTAGACTGACCAGGTGATTCCTGGTGAAAGCTATGATCCCGTATTTATGTCACTTGTTAAATCCACTTCAGTCAGTGTAGATGAAATGAAGGAGACAGGTTAAAGGAGGATTTTTAAGCCTTGAGACAATCGGCACATGGATTTGTTTTGTGTGCCATTCAGAGGGTGAATGAGAAAGACAAAATATTTAAGTGCCTTTGAACAGGGTATGGTAGTAGGTGCCAGGAGCACCAGTTTGAGTGTGTCAAGAACTGAAAGGCTGCTGGGTTTTTCACGCTCAATAGTTTCCTGTGTGTATCAAGAATGGTCCACCACCCAAAGGACATCCAGCCAATGGCAGGCCAGTGGTTGAAAACTGGTCATTGATGAAAGAGGACAAAGGAGGCTGACATAAATTGTGCAGAGCAACAGACGGGCTGTAGTTAGTCAACTGACAGTCCAGTACAACATTGGTGCCCAAAGGCCCATGAAAGAATGTACAACTCATCGTAAGTTGACACAAATGGGGTATGGCAGCCAACGACCTTACAGAGTTCCACTTCTTTCAGTATTAAACAAGAAACTGCAGTTGCAGTGGGCTAAGGTACAAAAACACTGTACACTGGAGAATTGTAAAAACAATGCCTGGTCTAATGAATCCCGGGTCCTGCTGTTTCACGCTGATGGGAGGACTAGGGTATGGAGAAAACCCAGAGAACATGCATCCATCAGGGTAGAAATCCAATACCAAACAACTTGACACAACTGTGGAAAGCATTGTAGTCAACATGGGCCAGCATCCCTGTGGAACCCTTTCCACACCTTGTAGAATCCATGCCCCGATGAACTGAGGACAAAAAGGGGTTTAACTCAATATTAGGAAGATGTACCTAATGTTTTGTACAATGTCTCCAGCGGACTGAGATAAAGACGTTATGACTAGGTACTCTTCCCCGGGGAGTTGCTATAAAAGGCAGTCATGCAGTGCTGCAGAGCCATCATGTAGCGTACTGATTGGCTCCTACTCATCATGTAGCGTACTGATTGACTCCTACTCATCATGTAGTGTACTGATTGGCTCCTACTCATCATGTAGTGTACTGATTGGCTCCTACTCATCATGTAGCGTACTGATTGGCTCCTACTCATCATGTAGCGTACTGATTGGCTCCTACTCATCATGTAGTGTACTGATTGGCTCCTACTCATCATGTAGTGTACTGATTGGCTCCTACTCATCATGTAGTGTACTGATTGGCTCCTACTCATCAGGTAGTGTACTGATTGGCTCCTACTCATCATGTGGCGTACTGATTGACTCCTACTCATCATGTAGTGTACTGATTGGCTCCTACTCATCATGTAGTGTACTGATTGGCTCCTACTCATCATGTAGTGTACTGATTGGCTCCTACTCATCAGGTAGTGTACTGATTGGCTCCTACTCATCATGTAGCGTACTGATTGGCTCCTACTCATCATGTAGTGTACTGATTGGCTCCTACTCATCATGTAGTGTACTGATTGGCTCCTACTCATCATGTAGTGTACTGATTGGCTCCTACTCATCATGTAGCGTACTGATTGGCTCCTACTCATCATGTAGTGTACTGATTGGCTCCTACTCATCATGTAGCGTACTGATTGGCTCCTACTCATCATGTAGTGTACTGATTGGCTCCTACTCATCATGTAGTGTACTGATTGGCTCCTACTCTCAGGAATAGAGGACAGGTAGATATAGACCTCATGGGAAAAACACTTTTTGAAATAAATGCAACATCTCACTGTGTGTGTGTGTGTGTGTGTGTGTGTGTGTGTGTGTGTGTGTGTGTGTGTGTGTGTGTGTGTGCGTGTGTGTGTGTATGCTTGTGTATGTTTTTCGATATGTACAGTACCAGTCAAAAGTTTAGACACACCTACTCATTCAAGGCATTCAAGGGTTTTTCTTTATTTGTACTATTTCCTACATTGTAGAAAAATAGATAAGACATCAAAACTATGAAATAACACATATTGAATCATGTACTAACCAAAAAAGTGTTAAACAAAGCAAAATATATTTTATATATTACATTCGTCAAAGTAGCCACCCTTTGCCTTGATGACAGCTTTGCACATTCTTGGCATTCCCACAACCAGCTTCACCTTGAATGCTTTTCTACCAGTCTTGAAGGAGTTCCCACAGATGCTGATAACATGTTGGCTGCTTTTCTTTCACTCTGCCATCCAACTCATCCAAAACCATCTCAAATGGGTTGAGATAGGGTGATTGTGGAGGCCAGGTCATTTGATACTGTAATGAATACTCATGGAGAAAAAGTTGTAGATTCACATGCTGAGCACGGAAGATGTTTATTAATACTTCCCAGAAGGCAGGAATCATGGTCACAGGCAGGCAATGGTCAAACACAGGTAAACAGTCAAAAACAAACAATACCTCACAACCATACTAACAGAAAGAACTGAACTAAATAGGGAGCTGATGAGACCAGGTGAGAAATGAACACAGGTGAAATCAATGAACAAGAATGAAAGACAGGGCTCCATTACAGAACACAAAGAAACAGGGCTACGTTCCAGAACACAAAGAAACAGTGTCTGCCTGGAGGTGTGTTGGGTCATTGTCCTGTTGAAAAACAGATGATAGTCCCACTAAGCGCAAACCAGATGAAATGGCGTACCGCTGCAGAATGCTGTGATAGCCATGCTGGTTAAGTGTCCCTTGAATTCTAAATAAATCACTGACAGTGTCACCAGGAAATCACCCGCACACCATTACACCTCCTCCATGCTTCACGGTGGGAACCGCACACGCGGAGATCCTCCGTTCACCTACTCCGTGTCTCACAAAGACATGGAGGTTGGAACCAAAAATCATCAGACCAAAGGACAGATTTCCACTGGTCTAATGTCCATTGCTCATGTTTTTTGGCCCAAGCAAGTCTCTTCTTCTTATTGGTGTCCTTTAGTAGAGGTTTCTTTGCAGCAATACAACCATGAAGGCCTGATACACGCAGTCTCCTCTGAAAAGTTGATGTCGAGATGTGTCTGTTACTTGAACTAAATGAAGCATTTATTTGGGCTGCAATCTGAGGCTGGTAACTCTACTGAACTGATCCTCTGTAGCAGAGGTTACTCTGGGTCTTCCTTTCCTGTGGCGGTCTTCATGAGAGCCAGTTTCATCATAGTGTTTGATGGTTTTTGTGACTGTTCTTGACGCCCAATTTTTCAGTTTTTGATTTGTTAAAAAAGTTTGAAAAATCCAATAAATGTCGTTCCACTTCATGATTGTGTCCCACTTGTTGTTGATTCTTCACAAAAAAATACAGTTTTATATCTTTATGTTTGAAGCCTGAAATGTGGCAAAAGGTCGCAAAGTTCAAGGGGGCCGAATACTTTCGCAAGGCACTGTATATTTTGATTTCTTTAACACTTTTTTGCTTACTACATGATTCCATGTGTCATTTCATAGTTTTGATGTCCACTATTATTCTACAATGTAGAAAATAGTAAAAATAAAGAAAAACCTTTGAATGAGTAGGTGTGTCTAAACATTGATTGGTAGTGTGTGTGTGTGTGTGTGTGTGTGTGTGTGTGTGTGTGTGTGTGTGTGTGTATCTATAATCCATCTCATATTTTAATGTGTGAGTTGTCATCTTGACTTTGCAGTGTTAGCTCTTCAGCATGCAGTCCCCCAGATGGGGCAGGCAGATGGGAGATGGTATCAAGACTCTTATCAGAGATTCACTCTGAGCCGAGAGAGAGTGAGAGAAAAAGATAAAGAGAGAGAGAGAGTGAGAGAAAGAGAGAGAGAGAGTGAGAGAAAGAAAGAGAGAGTGAGAAAAAAGAGAGAGAGAGAGAGAGAGAGAGAGTGAGAGAAAAAGAGAGAGAGAGGAAGAGAGAGAGAGGTTTGGTACAGAAAGAGGCTTGTCTTTTAGTGTGAACTGTGATTTGCTTTTCAGTTGTTCAAGTAACTTGCCCTTAACCATGCCGCCATACTAACTAACGTCTAATAATTGTTGCTGAGTTGGTGTGAAATCGAGCATGTAAATAGTGGATTTCCAGGATAAAGGCTACAAAACATTCTAAGGGAAGCATTCCAGTCTGCCCCCACTGCTGTAGATAGAATGCCCTACACCAGACATATTAGATCTATCTACAGCAGTGGGGGGAGAGTGGAATGCTTCCCTTAGAATGTCCTATACCAGTATGAAATGCAGACTATGCTGTGTTGTCTGGGTGGCAGGCCACCCAGCCCTGTCTCCTCTGTGCTAGAGCTGTTCACTCAGCTGTCACAGTGGAAAACTCTGTGCCTCACTTCACACAGTCCCTCACTTCACACAGTCCCTCAGCTGAGGTAAAGCTGAGAGAGAGAGGGAGAGAGAGAGGGAGAGAGAGAGAGAGGGAGAGAGAGAGGGAGAGAGAGAGGGAGAGAGAGAGAGAGAGAGGAAGGAAGATGTAGGCAGAAAAAGTTTTTGGAAGCCAGAGAGAGAAAAAAGAGGGAGAGGGGGAGGGCAGAGAAATCGAGAGGGAAGGAGAGAGAGCGCTTTCCTATGATCTGACCTGTGTACTGCATGGTACTAAAGGTCTTTCTAGATGTGGATCCCCTGAGGAAGACTCTGTGCCTCTGCTACTAGAGATAGCTCCAGGCCATGCTGTAGCCTGCGGGTGGCTGGGAGATAAAACTGAGGAAGTGTGTGTATGTGTGTGTGTGTGTGTGTGTTTTTACAGTATGTGTTTATATAATTTTTTTTTAATGATATTTAAGCAGGAAATTGCAATGCATATCAGGAACTCCCGGCATGACTGGTTGAAGGAGGACTGGAGAGTACAGGAGGGAGCGCAGGAGGGCTGGTGGTGACAGGAGAGTACAGGAGGTATGGGGAGGAAAGGGGAGTACAGGAGGGGGTGCAGGAGGGCCTGGGAGGACGGGAGAGACATGGGGACAGGGAGGACTTGGGGAGTATAGCTCTCTCCTGGTTCCCATCTCTCAGGCTTTTGGCAGCTCATCAGAGGCCAGGAGATAAGGCTGCACACATGCTTTGCGTTCGGTGTGCTGGCTGTGGTTTACACAGAGACAGCTGGCTGGCTGGTTGGTTGGCTGGCTGGTTGGCTGGCTAGTTGGATGGCTGGTTGGCTGGCTGGCTGGTTGGCTGGTTGGATGGCTGGTTGGCTGGCTGGCTGGTTGGCTGGTTGGCTGACTGGCTGGTTGGCTGGCCGGTTGGCTGGTTGGCTGGTTGGCTGGTTGACTGGCTGGTTGGCTGGCTGCAGGGAGGAGAACAGCCACTTTAGAGGACCTCAGTGTCCTAGTCGTCCTTCCAGCCTTCTGCTGCCGGGTTGCTTCCAATTGGACACTAGTATTATTTCACCATGCTTCAAGCACTTCCTGGTCCATTGACTTCTCAAAGGGGCTATATTAACAAGACTATTATCACCTCAACAGTTTACAGTAATAGTTTGAGCTGCATTCTGAGTTGAGATCAGCACTGTGCCAAGTGCAAAAAAGTACCATAAACCTAATAATCTGGTAGTGTGATTTCATTTGAAATCTTTCTTCAACAATGTGTGTTAGTTATGAGGAGATAACCAAACTAGAGTTTAGTAAACTGATCAATGCATAGATAGTCGGCTCTTAATAACACACACATTGTTTCATTTGAAGTCAAGTGTATGGTAAATGTTACACCTTTGCTTTTGCAATAAAAACATTTGCAGTCAGACTTTTGTCATTGGGAGACTTGTACAAAAATACTAGTTATGGCCAAGGACCTCAGGTCAGAATACCGCCTCTTTTTAGTTGATAAAAACAGTTATTTGAACAGCTACATATCCCCATGTGAGAGTAGATGAGCCACAGGAAGGGAGAGAACGACGGGGATGTTAAGCTGCAGGTTGTCTCGCGCCGATGTCCTTGACATTTATTCTGTTCATGTCATTTCCCATGAAGCAGCCGTCTCTAACCCACTCATATGAGCGAGCTAATTTGGCTCTGTGTCAATTTTAGCGCTTAGTCATTGTTTGCGGATCAGGCAGGCGTGTTGCCCTTTTCAACGGGAGCTATCGCTGTCTCCGTGACAACCCATTACCACCTAATTAGCATTTGGGATTAATTGGCCATCTTGTTAACTGTAACCTCTAAATGTTATGATAAAGCCACAGAGCAATTAAAAAGAGTGGGGAGAGGAATTATTGTGGGACAAACAACAAGATGGGGGGAAGAATGGGTAGAGTTGCTGGTCACTGGTCTACTGGATTTGAATCAGAGGAAGTCGGACCTGAAAACTGGTGGATTCGCAGGTCAAGACGACAGAGGCCTTGTAGTGGTGGGCTTGGCCAGCCAACTGAGCACATTAGCTGACGTTAGCACCATGTAGGGACGCTGTTAGCAAAACCAGCCCACCCCAACTACCAACCACTGACCTCCTATTGGAGTATTGACAGAGGGGTAAGTACTTTGGCCTAAAAAACAGCTGGACAGGACCATAACCTTTCCATTTTTGGCACTGCACATTCTGTGCTCACTCTGACCTACAAAGAATTAATTACTCCGGGCATCCCAAGAATCAGCTCCCACTGAGGCAGCTGAAACGGCTGCTGTTTTCAGTTAAAGGTGATTTGTTTGAGTTTTGGAGGAAAACGTTTTGATGAAACAGCCTCTGCTGTCAAGTAGCTGTTTGGGAATGCCACCTCGCGCTTCTCTAATTTGCGAATCAATGTTCGACCTGGACGGTATAGCAGAGAAGAGAATGACATCCGACAGACAAGAGGAAATTAAGTAAACCAACCCTAAAAAAAAATCTAATCTGATAATGAATAATCTGAATAATCTGATATAATACAATCTGAACTAATCCCAGGGGATCATGGCAACACATACTGTACCGTGCTTAATTTATTATTTTACAAAAGTGGGATTAAAATGAATGTAATTGTCATTGTGGTTAAAAATCTACACAAAATACTCTGTAATGTCAAAATGGAAGAAAAATTCAAACATTTTTTAAAGATTTTAAAGAAAAAAATCTAACAGAAATGTAACTTGATTAGATAAGTATTCGCTCCTCTGAGTCAATACATGTTAGAAACACCTCTGGTAGTGATTACAGCTGTGAGTCTTCTTGGGTAAGTCTCACAAGAGCTTTGAACACCTGTATTGTGCAATATTTGCCCGTTGTTCTTTTCAAAATTCTTCAAGCTCTGTCAAGGTGTTAGGGATCATGACTAGAGAGCAATTTTCAAGTCTTGCAATAGATTTCCAAGCAGATGTACATCTAAACTGTAACCTGGCCACTCAGGAACATTCCCTGTCTTATTGGTAAGCAACTCCAGTGTAGACTTGGCCTTGTGTTGTAGGTTATTGTTCTGCTGAAAGGTGAATTCCTCTCTCAGTGTCTGGTGTACAGCCGACTGAAGCAGGTTTTCCTCTATTTTGCCTGTGCTAGGCTCCATCGCGTTTCTTTTCATCTTGAAAAACTCCCCAGTCTTTGCCAATGTTAAGCATACCCCTACCATAATGAAGCCACCAACATGCTTTTCACATGTGAGGAGAATAACGTTATTTTAACCCCACATGTGAATCTGTAATTCCTCATTTGAAACTGATATTTGTGGAGTTTAAAATTCATTTTTTTTTTTTACATGTGAACCTGCAAATTAGATTTTCACATATGATTGATTATGACATGTGAACTTGACAGGACAGACAGACACTTTTCCTCGTTTTCCTTTCATCAGAATTCCCTCTTCTTTCCCTCCCTCCACCCCTTTCACTTTGAGCACAGCATCACTGAGGGCCCCCGGTCCCACAACAGGGCTTCTGCTGGCTGCTGTCATCCATCCTAAAGGTCTTCCATCCTGCAGGTGCAGGTCTGATCCCGCGGCTGCTTGCCTACACCATTATGATGGTTCCAACCCAACCGGTCTTTGTTCTCCTGTATCTCCATGTCATCTCTCTTCTTTTTCATCCTCTCATGTGCCAAAGAGTTGAATTATTTCCTGATTAATACTCTTCTTCCATAATGTTGTAAACCTTATTTGTCTCCCTATCTGTACTAATGTGTGGGTAATAGAATGCTGAGTGTGCTTGGAGACATTCTTCACTCATTATCATCAGCCCATTCTTTATTAAACTACACCAACACCATGTCTTATTCCTCACAACCGTCTGGGAAATCAACTTATTGCAGACCAAAGTGATATTGAGCTGGAAATTGTTCAGTCCACTGTGATTTCTGTGAGTCCATTTGGCGTTCATTTCTCAAGGGTGTGAGGAAGGCTTTGGGCTTGGTGGAAGGAAGGCAGGGGACACATGACTTGTGCTGACTTTAAATCGAGGAGGTGTAGATGTATCCACCAGATAACCACAGCACACTAATCTAGCAGAACAGCGGCTCACTACTTTGAAAGTGTTCAGCCAACTCCTGTCTTCATTAAAATAGAGGTTGAATACTCAGGCCTTTGGAGAAAGAGAGTGAATAGAATACGGGGACTAGTTATACACATCTTTGTGGAGAAGTAAAAGACCTCAAAGAAATTGAACGTTGGTTTAAGTTGTGATGCTTCTTAACTTGAAGATACAAAGATCATATTAGATTGTGGGAAACACCATTTCTATCCCATTATTACCATGTATAGTCAATCACGATGCATTTCAATTGGATTACCAACTAAGGATAAGAATCCTCTCATGGCTTTCCTGTAAAATTGTTTCTCCTCATTCAAACCATTGCAATAGTTTTATTACACACAGTACTTTCACATTGCCTACCTTGTCCCCTGTTGTTCATTTGATAGCACCATTGTCCAATCAAGTAATGGGCTCCCGAGTGGCGCAGTGGTCTCAGGCACTGCATCTCAGTGTTAGAGGAATCAACACAGACCCTGGTTTGATTCCAGGCTATATCACAACCAGCCGTGACTGGGAGTCCCATAGGGGCAATGCACAATTGGCCGTCATTGTAAATATGATTTTTTCTTAACTGACTTGCCTGGTTAAATAAAATAAAAAGTATTGATGATATGCTGGGATTTCATCTCCATAGCCGTTCAGCAAGCCTGTTCTATGTACTTGGTTCTATATAGCCTGACTAAACCAGACTTAATGCTATGCCCGCCATTATTTAATCAGGCTAGAAGCTTACTACAGTGGTTCTTATACCTCTCCTCGGGTACCCCCAGCCGGTCCAAATCTCTCCTCAGGGACCCCCAGCCGGTCCAAACCTCTCCTCAGGGACCCCCAGCCGGTCCAAACCTCTCCTCTGGGACCCCCAGCTGGTTAATATAGTTGATCTATTCCAGAACTAGCACACCTGATTCATTTTGTCAACTAATCATCAGGCCCTGACTAGGTGAATCAATCATCAAGCCCTTGACTAGTTGAATCAATCATCAAGCCCTTGACTAGGTGAATCAATCATCAAGCCCTTGACTAGGTGAATCAATCATCAAGCCCTTGACTAGGTGAATCAATCATCAAGCCCTTGATTAGGTGAATCAATCATCAAGCCCTTGACTAGGTGAATCAATCATCAAGCCTTTGACTAGGCGAATCAAACATCAAGCCCTTGACTAGGTGAATCAATCATCAAGCCCTTGACTAGGTGAATCAGTCATCAATCTCTTGATTAGGTGAATCAATCTTCAAGCTCTTGAATAGGTGCATCAATCATCATGCCTTTGACTTGATGAATCAATTATCAAGCCCTTGATTAGGTGAATCAATCATCAAGCTCTTGACTAGGTGAATCAATCATCAAGCCCATAACTAGGTGAATCAATCATCAAGCCCATAACTAGGTGAATCAATCATCAACCCCATAACTAGGTGAATCAATCATCAAGCCCTTAACTAGGTGACTCAATCATCAAGCCCTTGACTAGGTGAATCAATCAGCAAGCCCTTGACTAGGTAACTCAATCAGCAAGCCCTTGACTAGGTGAATCAATCATCAAGCCCTTGACTAGGTGAATCAATCATCACGCCCTTGACTAGGTGAATCAGTCATCAATCTCTTGATTAGGTGAATCAATCATCAAGCTCTTGAATAGGTGCATCAATCATCACGCCTTTGACTTGGTGAATCAATTATCAAGCCCTTGATTAGGTGAATCAATCATCAAGCTCTTGACTAGGTGAATCAATCATCAAGCCCATAACTAGGTGAATCAATCATCAACCCCATAACTAGGTGAATCAATCATCAAGACCTTAACTAGGTGACTCAATCATCAAGCCCTTGACTAGGTGACTCAATCAGCAAGCCCTTGACTAGGTAACTCAATCAGCAAGCCCTTGACTAGGTGAATCAATCATCAAGCCCTTGACTAGGTGAATCAATCATCAAGCCCTTGACTAGGTGAATCAATCATCAAGCCCTTGACTAGGTGAATCAAACATCAAGCCCTAGACTAGGTGAATCAGGTGAGATAGTTCAAGGCTACAACACACTTGTGAAACATCTGGGGGTTCCTGAGGAGAGGTTGGAAAACCACTGGCTTGTAGATAACAAAGAGGTCACTTTGAGGATGTCATTTAATGGTAAAGTGGGGGCTTTCCTGGAATGCTGACGGGAAACATGACCTCTCTAACGGTTTCTATCAAAGGTTACAGTCAGAATGTTGAGGGTCAGGTATGGTAATGTATGGTAATGTCCACTATAGCATTCTCCATAGAATATGAGGAGGACTCTTTTATTTAATGAATTATAAGGAAGTAATCACATGAGCACCAAGTGAGCAGCCTCATTTCAAAGGGTGTTAGATTATGTGGAACAAGCTGAAATGTCTTACATTCACAATGAGCTGCATTGACTTATGTGGGAATACAGTATGTCTGTTATTGCAAACATTAAATTCACATATCGAGTACGTTTCTCAGTGTTATGCACTTACTGTTTAAAATTAAATTGTTTCGCCATGGTGGTAATTCCTGTATATTAACAATAATCTACCATGTCAAGATTTCATTCTGGCTAAATTATACAAGTTCATGCTGGTTTAGGGGGGAAAAAATGGCTTGATAGAAAATATGATTTAGGTAATGTCCTGCTGGCGAAGTATCCATGACGACAGCTGTACCAGACTGATCCAACACTTTAGGCTTCACACAGTGATTCTAATCACAACAGCAAGATTAGATCTCAGAGTTCCTGCTGTGAGTATCTTAACTGACAGAGATGGAGAGAGGTGTGTGTGGAGGGGATGGAGAGAGATAGTTGGGAAAGAGAGAGGGTGGCAACTGTCAAGAGTAGTGGGGGAGAGATGCAAGAGACAAGAGTAGTGGGGGAGAGATGCAAGAGACAAGAGTAGTGGGGGAGAGATGCAAGAGACAAGAGTAGTGGGGGAGAGATGCAAGAGACAAGAGGAAGATGAAGAGAGGCATTACCATTCCAGACATGGGGAGACAGTCTGGAATGGCCAAATGATCACAAAATCACATCCACAGAAGGTCCTGTTCGACATTTCAACCATGATGCATGTTAACAAATACAAACAAACGTGAGTACGTATGAGGTGGGGAGACAGTCTGGAATGACCAAGTCTATAGAATAGGCTTACCCACCCCAAAGACAAACGTCAAGGTAGTCTAGGTCTATTAACAGGTCTATGCTTAAAGTCTTGAATGAAAAAACTGAAGACCTACAGTACCAGTCAAAAGTTTGGACACACCTACTCATTCCAGGGTTTCTTTATTTATTACTATTTTCAACATCAAAACATCAAAACTATGAAAGACATCAAAACTATGAAATAACACACATGGAATCACATAGTAACCAAAAGAGGGTTAAACAAATCAAAATACATGTTATATTTGAGATTCTTCAAAATAGCCCCCCTTTGCCGTAATGACAGTTCTGCACATGCATTCTCTCAGCCAAGAACCCCATTGTGGTTCATTTGATCTGCAACTGATTGAATAGAGGCCCAAATCTTAAAACCAAGGTGGGCCAAGGCATGACGAGTCACTTGGCTATAACCAAGGTGGGCCAGGGCATGACGAGTCACTTGGCTATAACCAAGGTGGGCCAAGGCCTGATGAGTCACTTGGCTAATGCCAAGGTGGGCCAAGGCCTGATTAGTTATTTGGCTAATGCCAAGGTGGGCCAAGGCCTGATTAGTTATTTGGCTATAACCAAGGTGGGCCAAGGCATGACGAGTCACTTGGCTAATGCCAAGGTGGGCCAAGGCCTGATTAGTTATTTGGCTATAACCAAGGTGGGCCAAGGCCTGATGAGTCACTTGGCTATAACCAAGGTGGGCCAAGGCCTGATGAGTCACTTGGCTATAACCAAGGTGGGCCAAGGCCTGACGAGTCACTTGGCTATAACCAAGGTGGGCCAAGGCCTGATGAGTCACTTGGCTATAACCAAGGTAGGTCAAGGCCTGATTAGTTATTTGGCCTGTTCTAGTCATGCAAATGGGGCACCAGCACACCGCCGGAACCCGGAGTGTTTGAGTAAGCTAAACTAGCTAACTGCATTTGCTAACTAAGTAAGTGAAACTGAAAGTTAAAAAAAAAGACAAAATTTCTCTCTCCATCTCTTTCTTGCTTCTCCTTTATTTTGGAAGAAATTAAATTGTTAAAAATTATTCATCTATTCTCTTTCTCTCTCTTTGAGTCAACTACTCATCACATTTTATGCACTGCAGTGCTAGCTATCTGTAGCTTATGCTGTCAGTACTAGATTGATTCTCTGATACTTTGATTGGGTGGACAACATGTCAATTCATGCTGCAAGAGCTCTGACAGGTTGGAGGACGTCCTCCGGATGTTGTCATAATTACCGTGTAAGTCTATGGAATGGGGTGAAAACCATGAGCCTTCTAGGTTTTGTATTGAAGTCAATGTACCGAGAGGAGGACGGCAGCTAGCTGTCCTCCGGCTACACCATGGTGCTACAGAGTTCTGTTGAGGCTATTGTAGATCGAATCTATTATTTGGTGACGTGAACATATTTAGTATAGTTTTAGCTAAAAAGGTTAACTTTTTTAATGTTTTACAATTTTTATTTTCATAAAAGATGTTACAATCGTCCAACCAACTCTGTACCAGTACAGAGTCGATGAGCAGCGCTACGAGGTAATTGAGGTTTATATGGACATATACTGTATGAAAGGATAAAGGGATAAAGTAACTAGACAACAGGATAGATAATAAACAGTACCAGTAGCGTATGTGATGAGTCAAAAGAGTGCAAAAAGGATCAATACAGATAGTTAAATAATTAACCAATAGCTACCCGGACTAACTATTTATCAGTCTATGGCCTGGGGGTAGAAGCTCTTTAGGGTCCTGTTGGTGGCAGACTTGCTACATCGGTACCGCTTGCTGTACAGTAGCAGAGAGAACAGTCTACGACTTGGGTGGCTTGAGTCTTTGAACATTTTTAGGGGCTTCCTCTGACATCGCCTGGTATAGAGGTCCTGTATGGCAGGGAGCTTGGCCCCATTGATATACTGGGCTGTATGCATTACCCTCTGTGGTGTGCGGTCCGAGACTGCCTCGCAGCTCCCAGGGGACTGTAGCGCAGAATAAATAGCACCCATGGAGAAAGCCATGTGATTGAACTTCCATCAACTTTCTATAGCAGTGGTCACCAACCGGTTGATCGTGATCGACTGGTTGATCTCCAAGGCATTCCTGGTCGATCCCCAAACATTTCTGTAAAAAACCCAACGATAAAGCTTTGTGTTCCTATTGTTTTTATTCGTTTTAGTTGGCGGTAGGTGCACCTGATTCAGCTGCCCTGCGCGCAGGATAGGCCAACTGTTGCCATTTTGAAACATTTCAGGTGTCTGAAGGTATAAGCTCTGTCTTCCCATTGGGCCCAGAGAGCAAATCAAGTGCACTATAACTCAGATTACCGTGTCTGTAGTAACGTAGCAGACATACAAGAACGTAATAGCGAAGTTGATACTGTGAGATTTCAAAACGTTGAAAACCATGACTTGAGAGAACTGTCAACGAATACAGCAAAGAGCTACTCAGCACTGTCAACACTTTGAATTCAACACTTTTATAAGCCGTAACACGCGAGTTCTTCCTATTTCCACTCAGCGCTACAACAAACACTGCAGCAGTAATGAATGAGGAGGAAAGTCTATAGGCTTGCCTTCTTGTTATTTTTAGCAGTTTGGGTATTTTTTTACACCAAGGAATATTTCACTTTCTCTGTTCATAAGAGGAACAACATGAATTTGTACATGAGGCAGAAAGAATGCGGTGCGACTCCAGTTTCACCATCAGCTGAAACTCGGTGTCTCTTTGTGGTCAGTGTCAGTGGAGGAAAGGGAGAGCAGAGGGATGTTGAAAGACGACCCTCAGTCTGCTGCTCTTTATCTCCACTGAGACGGACCCTCAGTCTGCTGCTCTTTATCTCCACTGAGACGGACCCTCAGTCTGCTGCTCTTTCTCTCCGCTGAGACTGACCCTCAGTCTGCTGTTCTTTCTCTCCACTGAGACTGACCATCAGATGCAGGCACCATCAGCCCAGTGAAATAAAAAATGTAAGCAAATTATTTAAATGTGTGATCACTCAGCTGTGATCAAGTAATACAAAAAAAGGGATCTATTACCGGTCTGATCATATAGCCTACCTCAAATTTACAAATGGCCTGAACAACAATACAAGATAATATATTGGGCATATAATTTACTGCACAAACCTCATTGCTTCAGTACTGTTTCCAATTAGTTCATGTGCATAGGCTTACGCTTTGTAAGTCGTGTTAAAAAGAAATCTGAGCAGTAAATCTCATCTTGCATTTTGACTCAAAAAGTGAACTTGACTCGGAAAAGGTTGGTGACCACTGTTCTAGAGCTTTCCCTGTTAACACTATCAACATTTCCCTTTACTGTGGCAATTGTGATTGAATCAATACACTATTAACCACTTTCAATGTAACATACCGAAACAAACTTGCTGTAGGCAGAACGCATGGGAGTAGGATTCTATTGCATTGACATGCACAACTCAGCCCGTACTCTACCCGTACTCTACATACCGGTGCAGCATAACCAGAGCTGTAGTAGGCCTATATGCAAATAGACTCTTGCCATATATAGACCTATGCTATTTACTTTGAACTGGACTGTGTTTACAACATGAGCAGTCGTGTGTAGATGCATTTTTTTTTGTTCATATCTGTTGCTAGTTAGTGAGATATTAGCCCAGTTATAGATCATTTGTACTCAGCAATAGGGGAGTGTCTCACAACCTGTCTCCCAACCTCAGAGTTTCTGGAATGTGAACTACACTAGCACAGTCCTCCCCGGAACCCTCAGGATGCTCAGCACAAAATTGCTGCCCTAATTGGAAAAGATTGTTGACAGAAGCTGGAGTCACAGAGCCACTTAATGGTGTAGGCAGGCAGCCGCTGGATCAGAGTTTGAACATCTACTGCACCTGCATGGAAAGAGCCTTTAAGATGGATGACAGCAGCCAGCAGAAGCCCTGTTGTGGGACCGGGGGCCCACAGTGATGCTGTGCTCAAAGTGTAGCTGGGAGGGAATGAGAGATAGAAGGAGGGGAGCACTGATGAAAGGAAAAGAATGAAAGGGGTAGTGTCGCTTTTCTCTAATGGAAGAAAGTGGATGGAAGGCGCTAGAGTGGTGTCAGCTCGGCTGCTGTGGCGAGAAACATTTTGAAATAGGTTTGAAGTGTGTTATGTGATGTGGTCCCGTTGAACATGGCAAAAGGCCAGAGTTGGGTTGGAGACTAATACAAGTTGCATGTAGAAAGGAAGATATTATACAGCAGGGTGATGCAGTGCCTTGCAAAAGTATTCATCCCCCTTGGTGTTTTTTTTCTATTTTGTAACATCACAACCTGTAATTTAAATGGATTTTTATTGGATTTCATCTAATGGACATACACAAAATAGTCCAAATTGGTGAAGTGAAATTTAAAAAATTACTTGTTTCAAAAAATTGACAAGGGAAAAGTAGTGTGTGCATATGTATTCACCTCCTTTGCTATGAAGAGCCTAAATAAGATCTGGTGCAACCAATTACCTTCAGAAGTCACATAATTAGTTCAATAAAGTCCACCTGTGTGCAATCTAAGTGTCACATGATCTCATACCTGCTCTGAAAGGCCCCAGAGTCTGCAACACCATTAATCAAGTTGCACCATTAAGACCAAGGAGCTCTCCAAACAGGTCAGGGACAAAGTTGTGGAGAAGTACAGGGCTGGGTTATAAAAAAAATCTGAAACTTTCAACATCCCACAGAGCACCATTAAATCCATTAGTAAAAAATTGAAGGAATATGGCACCACAACAAACCTGCCAAGAGAGGGCCGCCAAACAAAACTCACGGTCCAGGCAAGGAGGGCATTAATCAGAGAGGCAACAAAAAGACCAAAGATAACCCTGAAGGAGCTGCAAAGTTCCACAGCGGAGATTGAAGTAACTGTCCATAGGACCACTTTAAGCCGTACACTCCACAGAGCTGGGCTTTACTGAAGAGTAACCAGAAAAAAAGACATTGCTTAAAGAGAAAATAAGAAAACACTTTTGGTGTTCGCCCAAAGGCATGTGGGAGACTCCCCAAACATATGGGAGAAGGTACTCTGGTTAGATGAGACTAAAATGTAGCTTTTTTGGCCATCAAGGGAAATGCTATATCTGGCACAAACCCAACATCTCTCATCACCTCGAGAACACCATCATGCTGTGGGGATGCTTTTCATCGGCAGGAACTGGGAAACTGGTCAGAATTTAAGAAATTATGGATGGCGCTAAATTCAGTCTTCCAGAGATTTGAGACTGGAACGGAGGTTCCCCTTCCAGCAGGACAGTGACCCTAAGCATACTGCTAAAGCAACACTCGAGTGGTTTAAGGAAAAACATTTAAATGTCTTGAAATGGCCTGTACACCAGCTATTTAAAGGAGCTGGAGCAGTTTGCCTTGAAGAATGGGCAAAAATCCCAGTGGCTAGATGTGCCAAGCCTATAGAGACATACCCCAAGAGACATGCAGCTGTAATTTCTGCAAAAGGTGGCTCTACAATGTACTGACCTTGGGGGGTTGAATAGTTGTGCACGCTCCAATTTTCAGTTTTTTCGTCTTATTTCTTGTTTGTTTCACCCCCAAAATATTTTGCATCTTCAAAATGGTAGGTATGTTGTGTACATCAAATGACACAAAGCCCCCAAAATACATTTGAATTCCAAGTTGTAAGGCAACAAAATACGAAAAATGCCAATGGGGGTGAATACTTTCGCAAGCCACTGTTCTTTCAATTCCCCATCCATGGGGAGACAGCAATATCTAACTTTCAACATCTTATTCTGCACAGTGTCAGTAGCCTGTCATCTCAACAACTTATTCTGCCCAGTGTCAGTATCTTCTCATCTCAACATCTTACTCTGCCCAGTGTCAGTATCTTCTCATCTCAACATCTTACTCTGCCCAGTGTCAGTATCTTCTCATCTCAACATCTTACTCTGCCCACTGTCAGTATCTTCTCATCTCAACATCTTACTCTGCCAAGTGTCAGTATCTTCTCATCTCAACATCTTACTCTGCCCAGTCTCAGTATCTTCTCATCTCAACATCTTACTCTGCCCAGTGTCATTATCTTCTCATCTCAACATCTTACTCTGTCCAGTGTCAGTATCTTCTCATCTCAACATCTTACTCTGCCCAGTGTCAGTATCTTCTCATCTCAACATCTTACTCTGCCCAGTGTCAGTATCTTCTCATCTCAACATCTTACTCTGCCCAGTGTCAGTAGCATCTCATATCAAGTAGCTGATAGATGATAGATACTATATATAATGTTCAAAAAATGTATCTTGCTGTCAGTTCCTAAGATTGGCTTTGAATTACATTTTGATTCACACTTCAAAGCAGATAATCCTCCCAGAAATCCTCATTGTCCTAAATCTTTAGGTCTTCGTTGTGTGCCTTTCTGTCATCCAGAATCCTCTTATTTTCCGCTGAACAGACTGAGAGGAGTGTTGAGGCCGTACTCAACACCAGTAAGCTCTTCACAAGGACCAGATTGTGTCATGTAATGGAAGAAAATATCCCTCAATGATATCTTTATCATATTTCAATGTATTCGCAACTTAAGATGAATTAGAGACGTGCTACATTTGAAATAGCTGAAAGGTATCACTAGCCTGGTTCTGGATCTGTTTGTGCTGTCTTGCATACTCTGATAGGTATGCCAGACAGGAGAGCACTCAGAGATCTGGGACCAGGCTATGATGTTACCTCCATAACTGTTCAAGTGAAATGACAAACATTACTGGATTCAACCATAACAGTTCGATAATATGAGCCATAAAATGTTCACCAACAAAATAGAAAAACAAGCAAAAAAAGACCTGACTTTCCATCAACACATTGCGATATTCTCCCAAGGTATCAAACATGCTGTCCTCTCAGCCCTTCAAAACTCCTACATACCAAACATGCTGTCCTCTCAGCCCTTCAATACTCCTACACACCAAACCTGCTGTCCTCTCAGCCCTTCAATACTCCTACACACCAAACATGCTGTCCTCTCAGCCCTTCAATACTCCTACACACCAAACCTGCTGTCCTCTCAGCCCTTCAATACTCCTACACACCAAACATGCTGTCCTCTCAGCCCTTCAATACTCCTACACACCAAACATGCTGTCCTCTCAGCCCTTCAATACTCCTACATACCAAACATGCTGTCCTTTCAGCCCTTCAATACTCCTACACACCAAACATGCTGTCCTTTCAGCCCTCTTGGCATTCTCTCAACCAGCCTCAAAAGAATGCTTTACCAACAGTCTTGAAGGAGTTCCCATGTATGCTGAGCACTTGTTGGCTGCTTTTCCTTCACTCTGGGGTTCAACTCATCCCAAATCATCTCAATTGGGTTGAGGTCGGGTGATTTTGGAGGCCAGGTCATCTGATGCAGCACTCCATCACTCTCCTCTTGGTCAAATATAGTGTTTTGGGTCATTCTTATGTTGAAAAACAAATTATAGTCCCACTAAGCACAAACCAGATGGAATGGCATATCATTGCAGAATGCTGTGGTAGCCATGCTGGTTAAGTGTGCCTTGAATTCTAAATAAATCACAGACAGTGTCACCAGCAAAGCACCCCCACACCATCACACCTCCTCCTTCGTGCTTCAGGGTGGGAACCACACATGCAGAGGTTATCAGTTCACCTACTCTGCGTCTCACAAAGACACAGCGGTTGGAACCAAAAATCTCAGATTTGGACACATCAATCCAAAGGACAGATTTCCACCGGTCTAATGTCCATTGCTCATGCTCATGTTTAACACTTTTTTGGTTAATACATGATTCCTTATGTGTTATTTCATTGTTTTGAAGTGTTCACTGTAATTCTACAATGTAGAAAAGAGTAAAAATTAAGAAAAACCCTGGAATGAGTAGGTGTGTCCAAACATTTGTTTGGTACTGTATATATATTGGACCATTCATTCTGCTCTCTGACTGAGTCATGATAATAGCTCTTTTTCCTGACTTGACAACCCTCTGACTGAAGCCTTCATCTCACCCTGTTGGTGATGCTGTCACCATGGTGATGCACAACAGGAGGGGGTCTAAGTACCACTTTCATTGCCATCAGGGGGGGAAGAGATACAGTACCTCCCACACCAGAGATACTGTTGTCACACCGCCCTCCCTCGTCTGTAGAGACGGGAAATGAGATGATGAACAGTCTGAATTGTTCTCCACCACGACCATGGCGATGGGAAGGAAGCCATGATCTGAACACGTCTGAGACTGTGCAGGTCATGTCAGGTCATGACTCATTAACACTGAAGAGTTTTATAGAGAGGCTAGTCAGCGTCATATTAGACAAGGCAAATAGCCACACTCCTTATTATATACAGCACTGTAGAATGTAGAATGCTGCTAGAGGCATAGAGACGGCCTAGACAGTCCTCCATATTCTGAAGCATTAGGCTATCCATTATCGGAGGAACACATGACACCCTCGCAAACTGAGGTTTCAACCCCACTCCCTCACGTAATGTTAACTGTGCTGTCACAGAATAACGTGACACATGGAGCCCCCCCCGGGAGTCACATGACTGACAGCAGGGTCATCCAACCAGGGTCATCACACTGCTCCCCTCAGGTACTGTAGCCCATGGACAGCACAGCACAGTCCTGCCCGTTGGGCGAGGGGGGGGGGGGGGGGGCGTCTGAATCTAACGACATTGAATCAATACAGTCATCCATCATGCTAAGTGACAGGGTGACACTTTAACGGGGACTTCAGGGCTCTCCTGTGGTGCCTGCTTACTGTCTGATGAGAGCAGGTCAGATGACAGGGACGGACGTATTAGGATCATCCAAGGCCTGGGTTATGGGGACACGCTTTACAGTGCAATGCATTGGCCATAGACAAGAGTAACTATAGTGACAGTAGAATAACCCGTCTAGGAATAACTATAATTTTCCTATTTGATAATTACACTGTAATTAGTACACTGTAATTAGTACATGGTATTTAGTACACTGTAATTAGTACACTGTAATATAAAGTGTTACCATCTATTCTGTACCTGTCCAAAATGAGCGAGTCTATATTTTTCCTATGGGGTTCATATGTGGACAAACCTGTTTTACTTGCCTCAAACTTTTGACTGATATATGGATGTGTTTGTGTTCTTGACGTTTTCAATCCAAATTATTGTTACCCTCTCCTTTGGTAGTTATATAGAAAAACAATTCAAACCCACGTGCTTACAGGCTTGGTGGAGGATCTATACGTTGTGTCATAGTGTGATGATGTATGGATAGGATTTATAGGCCTGCTGGATTTTATATGTGATGGATTTATGTGGATTGAATAACTTTGAATTACAGTACAACACTCCACATGCCTACAATATGACATCATCAGCATACTGCAAGTTGATATTCACGTCATAATAAGGAATTCCCATCGACCACGCCCACAAATTGGGGGAAAACAAATATTCTTTCCCTTTGACCCCCCATTGTAAAAGAGTCAACCTCGTCGTCGATTTTATTGTTATACCGAAAATAACAAAACATTCCATAAAGCTGTTGTGTTGTTTAATGTAACCATGTCAAATATCCCGACCTACGGTTCACAATGCTCTCACGTAGGGAAGTAGAGCCTGCAGGGAGCTTTGAAACAGGAAAGTGGTAAATGTGGGGACCTGGTGTTCAACTACACGTAGCTGTGTGTGTGGAAAACATTTAATCACATTAGAGACATTTATTATTTTATTTTATTGAATTTGACCCCCTTTTTCTCGCCAATTACGTGGTATACAATTGTTAGTAGTTACTATCTTGTCTCATCGCTACAACTCCCGTACGGGCTCGGGAGAGACGAAGGTCAAAAGCCATGCTTCCTCCGAAACACAACCCAACCAAGCCGCACTGCTTCTTAACACAGCGCTCCTCCAACCTGGAATCCAGCCGCACCAATGTGCCGGAGGTAACACTGTGCACCTGGTTAGCGTGCACTGCTCCCGGCCCGCCACAGGAGTCGCTAGTGCGTGATGAGACAAGGATATCCCTAGAATACAGTATATACATATGAAATGGGTAAAACAGGATGGCCTTCCCTAGAATGCTGTATATACATATGAAATGGGTAAAACAGGATGGCCTTCACTAGAATACTGTATATACATATGAAATGGGTAAAACAGGATGGCCTTCACTAGAATACTGTATATACATATGAAATGGGTAAAACAGGATGGCCTTCACTAGAATACTGTATATACATATGAAATGGGTAAAACAGAATGGCCTTCACTAGAATACTGTATATACATATGAAATGGGTAAAACAGGATGGCCTTCACTAGAATACTGTATATACATATGAAGTGGGTAAAACAGCATGCTCACTGATCCGTGGCTTCTAAGGTTTTTCCCTGTATAAGACAGACCACAAGGACATTTCAACATGTAAATAACATTGGTGGACATGCAGGTCATTTCAACCCTTGATCTTAAATCTTTGTATGTAAACATTATTAAAGTGACCAGTGTTCCATTATTAAAGTGACCAGTGTTCCATGACTATGTACATAGGTCAGCAACCTCTAAGGTGAATGGTAGAGTAACCGGGTGGTAGCCGTTTAGTGGCGCTGACTAAAGTTCAGGTAAAAGTGGATGATTCGGATGCACATCGGTGTTTGTGCTTCTGAATAAATCCTGGGGAAACAAATATGGAACGTGGACGTCCATTTTGCCAAGCAATCATGTTTTGATTTGTTTGCATGTCTGCTGGGTGGATGGAGGTGCCTAATTCACTTTGATTGGAGTTTACGGTCAATGAATGATGAGTATTTGTGAAAATGCTACCGGTTGTCCTTCGGCAGACGCTGGTTGGCTAGCTGCCATCCGAGCTGGCCCCTGGCTGCATGTTGATTCATTTGACTTTGTTTTCGTCTAGCGGTACTTTGAGTAGTGGGACAAATAGCGTACTTCATACTGCCAGTTAACTCTCTAAATCATACGCTAGCCTAGTATCATGACTAGGAGGGAGTGGATGTGATGTTAGACCACACTGTTAGATTGGTGATCAACTCTCTCGTCAACTTAGTTAAATAAAGGTGATATAAAAAGCTTGAGTGTAAACAAACACACACAGATGCTTGCACACACACACACACACACAAACAAACACAGATGCATGCACCCACACATGCACGCAAATACACACACACCCACACACACCAGTGGAGGTTCCTCAGAGGAAGAGGAGGACCATCCTCCTCAGTGAATTTCATAAAAATAAAAGAGTAAAACATTATAAAAATGATCCCAACTTCTTAAGTAGTACTTTCAAATATTTTTACACATGTACTTTACACCACTGCAGCTACCCATACTTGGTATTTTCAATGGTGATATTTTATCTTTTCCACCCCGTCCAGTTGGTGGCGTTGTTGCACTACCTTTTTGTTTTCTACAATAAAAACACCAGTGAAGAAGAAAAAAATAACAAACCCTGTCTGTCTTGTTGAGCTTTGATGCAGATTTTCTATCTGATAGCAGTGGAGGCTCCTCAGGGGAGAAAGGGGAGGACCATGCTCAGTGAATATTTAAAAAGTAATCGTTTTTAGATAAATCTATACTAAATATATTCACATCACCAAATAATTGATTATAAGGCACTGTTTTGCAATGAAGGTCTACAGTAATGTCAACAGGTGTAACCGGAGGAGAGCTAGCTTCCGTCCTCCTCTGAGTACATTGACTTCAATACAAAACCTTGGAGGGACATGGTTCCCTCCTCCTTCCATAGACTTACACAGTCATTATTACAACTTTCGGAGGACATCCTCAAACCTATCAGAGCTCTTGCAGCATGTTGTCCAGCCAATCATAGAATGAATGTAGTACTGAAAGTATTACCCACAGCTAGCTAACACTGCAGTGCATAAAATGTGATGAGTAGCTGACTCAAAGAGAGAGAAAGACAATAACTGATTTCTTCAAAAATGAAGGAGAAGTATGCGAGAGATAGCTAGATAGAGTGAGAGAGCGAGAGATTGCTATATTTCAGGGGGGGGGGGGGTCACTTTCACTTAGCTACTTAGCTAGCAAAAGCAGCTAACCAGCTAGTTTAACCTACTGAAGCACCCGGCTCAAACAGAGGGATGCTCTGTTAGCTAGCTGGCTATGACTATCCAACACAACACTGGAACTCTTCAGAGTCAAGGTAAGCTTTTGGTTTTACTAATTTATTGCCATGGGGCCCGCTGGTGTTAGTGCTAAACTGCCTACTAACTGTACACTGGAACGTTACTGTGTGATTGTAGCGGTTTTACTAACGTGTTAGTTCTATTAGCTATGTTGACTATGACGTTGGATTAGCTAATATGGGGACAACGATGTAGGCTGTGTGTAGTGGTTATGATATGGTTTGGCTTGTGAAGGTTTTTACGCCTGGTCACATACAGCTGATGTGTTGTGCATTGAAGTCCACAAGTGAAGGGAAAAGGTGAGAAGAGGAGAGCGCATTAGATGCGAGAAGGAATACAACGTGGCTGTTATGAAAGAGCATCTTGTGATCATGGGTGTATTCATTCCCGCTGATTCTGTTGTGAAATGTTTCTTAAACAGAAGCAAACGAAACAAGACGGGAATAAACATACCTGGATTTGTCCAAAAGAAACTCTTGTTTGCATGTGTTAGGCTAATGATTACGGGCAACAGTGTCCATGTGTCACTGTCTGTCACCTTAAGCTTTTCTCTCGACCTGTGTGCACCTACGATGTAAACTTTCAGTCATAGGCTGGGTTGTAGCAACCTCATGATGGGTAAAGGAAGAATTTGAGTATCATGTAGTAGCCTAAACCTATCGATGTTACATTGAACTGGTTGAATGGAATATGAATGAGAGTCTTAAACTGCACCGACCGCCACTGACACACACACACACACACACACACACACACACACACACACACACACACACACACACACACACACACACACACACACACACACACACACACACACACACACACACACAGAGACTGAAACTATATTTTCAAACGTCAAGAATGTCTCTTTGTATCAGATCTCTGGGGAAATTATAATGTTACAAGGCACATTAGTCCACTTCTAAAATGGTGGCTCTCGACTCTAATGCAGGCCTGGGCAATTATTTTCCATGGGGAGGGACACATTACAATATATTTTTGCCATTGCAGGCCAGAATCATAGTATATAAGATTATGCATCATGTGCAAATATATTTTTTACCTTTATTTAACTAGTCATTTTCAATGACAGCCTAGGAGCAGTGGGTTAACAGCCTTGTCAGCTCAGGGATTCGATCTTGCAACCTTTCAGTTACTAGTCCAATGCTCTAACCACTAGGCTACCTGCCACCCCATGACTGTGACTGTGTTGACAGATGTATCTACTGTAAATCACATCCAGCTATACTACCTTTTTACTTTTTTAACATGCACAGAAATAAACTCCATCCATGTTCTCCTTTTGGTAGGTATTTTCATTATTAAACATGCAATGAACTGCGCGGAAGGAAAAGTACACTGTGCATTCAGCAACTCGGACAGAACTCTTGTTAACGGGTTGCACAAAAACACAAGAAAGATAGAGAGCTCAACATTACATTTAAACTAGTCAATCAGTGTGAGGAGAGAAGTCTCTGATGGGCTTTGACTAGAGCAGTGAAGTCAGTTAGTTAGTTTCTGACATCGCTATGCGCAGGATTGTTGATCTGTGCCTTGACTTGTTATATTTCATCAATGAAAAGTACGAAAAGTACGAACATCTTCTGAGCATTCTGTTCATTGAGAGATGCATAGAACCTCGTCAGTGACATTGTTTTGAATAGTTCTCCAATCACTGCATCAGACTGAAGGTCAATAAGCTCAAGTTGCAGGTCAGTGGGAGCGTTATCCACATTGAAGGTGAAAGGAGAGGAAACCAACAGCATGTCATTTTCCAACACTTTGAAATCCTCAAAATGATGAGAAAACTCACCGTTCAAAGCACGCAGCAGTGATATATACTTCTCCCGCTGGTCATCTGATAGGGAACAGACTAGTAGTGTCGGAAGGTCATCTGATAGGGAACAGACTAGTAGTGTCGGAAGGTGGGTGAGATTGTTGTCATCTGATAGGGAACAGACTAGTAGTGTCGGAAGGTCATCTGATAGGGAACAGACTAGTAGTGTCAGAAGGTGGGTGAGATTGTTGTCATCTGATAGGGAACAGACTAGTAGTGTTCAGAAGGTCATCTGATAGGGAACAGGACTAGTAGTGTCAGAAGGTCATCTGATAGGGAACAGACTAGTAGTGTCGGAAGGTGGGTGAGATTGTTGTCATCTGATAGGGAACAGACTAGTAGTGTCGGAAGGTCATCTGATAGGGATCAAACTAGTAGTGTCGGAAGATGGTTGAGATTGTTGTCATCTGATAGGGAACAGACTAGTAGTGTCAGAAGGTGGGTAAGATTGTTGTCATCTGATAGGGAACAGACTAGTAGTGTCAGAAGGTCATCTGATAGGGAACAGACTAGTAGTGTCGGAAGGTGGGTGAGATTGTTGTCATCTGATAGGGAACAGACTAGTAGTGTCGGAAGATGGGTGAGATTGTTGTCATCTGATAGGGAACAGACTAGTAGTGTCAGAAGGTGGGTGAGATTGTTGTCATCTGATAGGGAACAGACTAGTAGTGTCGGAAGATGGGTGAGATTGTTGTCATCTGATAGGGAACAGACTAGTAGTGTAGGAAGGTCATCTGATAGGGAACAGGACTAGTAGTGTCAGAAGGTCATCTGATAGGGAACAGACTAGTAGTGTCAGAAGGTCATCTGATAGGGAACAGGACTAGTAGTGTCAGAAGGTCATCTGATAGGGAACAGACTAGTAGTGTCGGAAGGTGGGTGAGATTGTTGTCATCTGATAGGGAACAGACTAGTAGTGTCAGATGGTGGGTGAGATTGTTGTCATCTGATAGGGAACAGACTAGTAGTGTCAGAAGGTGGGTGAGATTGTTGTCATCTGATAGGGAACAGACTAGTAGTGTCAGAAGGTGGGTGAGATTGTTGTCATCTGATAGGGAACAGACTAGTAGTGTTCAGAAGGTGGGTGAGATTGTTGTCATCTGATAGGGAACAGACTAGTAGTGTCAGAAGGTGGGTGAGATTGTTGTCACCTGATAGGGAACAGACTAGTAGTGTCAGAAGGTGGGTGAGATTGTTGTCATCTGATAGGGAACAGACTAGTAGTGTCAGAAGGTCATCTGATAGGGAACAGACTAGTAGTGTCAGAAGGTGGGTGAGATTGTTGACATCTGATAGGGAAAAGACTAGTAGTGTCGGAAGGTGGGTGAGATTGTTGACATCTGATAGGGAACAGACCAGTAGTGTTCAGAAGGTGGGTGAGATTGTTGTCATCTGATAGGGAACAGACCAGTAGTGTTCAGAAGGTGGGTGAGATTGTTGTCATCTGATAGGGAACAGACTAGTAGTGTCAGAAGGTGGGTGAGATTGTTGACATCTGATAGGGAACAGACCAGTAGTGTTCAGAAGGTGGGTGAGATTGTTGTCATCTGATAGGGAACAGACTAGTAGTGTCAGAAGGTGGGTGAGATTGTTGTCATCTGATAGGGAACAGACTAGTAGTGTCAGAAGGTCATCTGATAGGGAACAGACTAGTAGTGTCAGAAGATGGGTGAGATTGTTGTCATCTGATAGTGAACAGACTAGTAGTGTCAGAAGGTCATCTGATAGGGAACAGACTAGTAGTGTCGGAAGGTCATCTGATAGGGAACAGACTAGTAGTGTCGGAAGGTCATCTGATAGGGAACAGACTAGTAGTGTCGGAAGGTCATCTGATAGGGAACAGACTAGAATTGTTAGAAGGTGGGTGAGATTGTTGTCATCTGATAGGGAACAGACTAGTAGTGTCAGAAGGTGGGTGAGATTGTTGTCATCTGATAGTGAACAGACTAGTAGTGTCAGAAGGTCATCTGAAAGGGAACAGACTAGTAGTGTTCAGAAGGTGGGTGAGATTGTTGTCATCTGATAGGGAACAGACTAGTAGTGTCAGAAGGTCATCTGAAAGGGAACAGACTAGTAGTGTTCAGAAGGTGGGTGAGATTGTTGTCATCTGATAGGGAACAGACTAGTAGTGTCAGAAGGTGGGTGAGATTGTTGTCATCTGATAGTGAACAGACTAGTAGTGTTCAGAAGGTGGGTGAGATTGTTGTCATCTGATAGGGAACAGACTAGTAGTGTCAGAAGGTGGGTGAGATTGTTGTCATCTTATAGGGAACAGACTAGTAGTGTCAGAAGGTGGGTGAGATTGTTGTCATCTGATAGGGAACAGACTAGTAGTGTCAGAAGGTCATCTGATAGGGAACAGACTAGTAGTGTCAGAAGGTCATCTGATAGGGAACAGGACTAGTAGTGTCGGAAGGTCATCTGATAGGGATCAAACTAGTAGTGTCGGAAGATGGTTGAGATTGTTGTCATCTGATAGGGAACAGACTAGTAGTGTCGGAAGTCATCTGATAGGGAACAGACTAGTAGTGTCGGAAGGTCATCTGATAGGGAACAGACTAGTAGTGTCAGAAGGTCATCTGATAGGGAACAGACTAGTAGTGTCAGAAGTCATCTGATAGGGAACAGACTAGTAGTGTCAGAAGTCATCTGATAGGGAACAGACTAGTAGTGTCAGAAGGTGGGTGAGATTGTTGTCATCTGATAGGGAACAGACTAGTAGTGTCAGAAGGTCATCTGATAGTGAACAGACTAGTAGTGTCAGAAGGTGGGTGAGATTGTTGTCATCTGATAGGGAACAGACTAGTAGTGTCAGAAGTCATCTGATAGGGAACAGACTAGTAGTGTCAGAAGGTAGGTGAGATTGTTGTCATCTGATAGTGAACAGACTAGTAGTGTTCAGAAGGTGGGTGAGATTGTTGTCATCTGATAGGGAATAGACTAGTAGTGTCAGAAGGTGGGTGAGATTGTTGTCATCTGATAGTGAACAGACTAGTAGTGTTCAGAAGGTGGGTGAGATTGTTGTCATCTGATAGGGAACAGACTAGTAGTGTCAGAAGGTCATCTGAAAGGGAACAGACTAGTAGTGTCAGAAGGTGGGTGAGATTGTTGTCATCTGATAGGGAACAGACTAGTAGTGTCAGAAGGTAGGTGAGATTGTTGTCATCTGATAGTGAACAGACTAGTAGTGTTCAGAAGGTGGGTGAGATTGTTGTCATCTGATAGGGAACAGACTAGTAGGTTCAGAAGGTCATCTGAAAGGGAACAGACTAGTAGTGTCAGAAGGTGGGTGAGATTGTTGACATCTGATAGGGAACAGACTAGTAGTGTCGGAAATTCTGTGAGATTGTTGTCATCTGATAGGGAACAGACTAGTAGTGTCAGAAGGTGGGTGAGATTGTTGTCATCTGATAGGGAACAGACTAGTAGTGTCAGAAGGTGGGTGAGATTGTTGTCATCTGATAGTGAACAGACTAGTAGTGTCAGAAGGTAGGTGAGATTGTTGTCATCTGATAGTGAACAGACTAGTAGTGTTCAGAAGGTGGGTGAGATTGTTGTCATCTGATAGGGAACAGACTAGTAGTGTCAGAAGGTAGGTGAGATTGTTGTCATCTGATAGTGAACAGACTAGTAGTGTCAGAAGGTAGGTGAGATTGTTGTCATCTGATAGTGAACAGACTAGTAGTGTCAGAAGGTCATCTGATAGTGAACAGACTAGTAGTGTCAGAAGGTGGGTGAGATTGTTGTCATCTGATAGGGAACAGACTAGTAGTGTCAGAAGGTCATCTGATAGTGAACAGACTAGTAGTGTCAGAAGGTGGGTGAGATTGTTGTCATCTGAAAGGGAACAGACTAGTAGTGTCAGAAGGTGGGTGAGATTGTTGACATCTGATAGGGAACAGACTAGTAGTGTCGGAAATTCTGTGAGATTGTTGTCATCTGATAGGGAACAGACTAGTAGTGTCAGAAGGTGGGTGAGATTGTTGTCATCTGATAGGGAACAGACTAGTAGTGTCAGAAGGTGGGTGAGATTGTTGTCATCTGATAGGGAACAGACTAGTAGTGTCAGAAGGTCATCTGATAGGGAACAGACTAGTAGTGTCAGAAGGTGGGTGAGATTGTTGTCATCTGATAGGGAACAGACTAGTAGTGTCAGAAGGTGGGTGAGATTGTTGTCATCTGATAGGGAACAGACTAGTAGTGTCAGAAGGTGGGTGAGATTGTTGTCATCTGATAGTGAACAGACTAGTAGTGTTCAGAAGGTGGGTGAGATTGTTGTCATCTGATAGGGAACAGACTAGTAGTGTCGGAAGGTGGGTGAGATTGTTGTCATCTGATAGGGAACAGACTAGTAGTGTCAGAAGGTGGGTGAGATTGTTGTCATCTGATAGTGAACAGACTAGTAGTGTCAGAAGGTAGGTGAGATTGTTGTCATCTGATAGTGAACAGACTAGTAGTGTTCAGAAGGTGGGTGAGATTGTTGTCATCTGATAGGGAATAGACTAGTAGTGTCAGAAGGTGGGTGAGATTGTTGTCATCTGATAGTGAACAGACTAGTAGTGTCAGAAGGTAGGTGAGATTGTTGTCATCTGATAGTGAACAGACTAGTAGTGTCAGAAGGTAGGTGAGATTGTTGTCATCTGATAGTGAACAGACTAGTAGTGTTCAGAAGGTGGGTGAGATTGTTGTCATCTGATAGGGAACAGACTAGTAGTGTCAGAAGGTCATCTGAAAGGGAACAGACTAGTAGTGTCAGAAGGTGGGTGAGATTGTTGTCATCTGATAGGGAACAGACTAGTAGTGTCAGAAGGTGGGTGAGATTGTTGTCATCTGATAGTGAACAGACTAGTAGTGTCAGAAGGTAGGTGAGATTGTTGTCATCTGATAGTGAACAGACTAGTAGTGTTCAGAAGGTGGGTGAGATTGTTGTCATCTGATAGGGAACAGACTAGTAGGTTCAGAAGGTCATCTGAAAGGGAACAGACTAGTAGTGTCGGAAATTCTGTGAGATTGTTGTCATCTGATAGGGAACAGACTAGTAGGTTCAGAAGGTCATCTGATAGGGAACAGACTAGTAGTGTCGGAAATTCTGTGAGATTGTTGTCATCTGATAGGGAACAGACTAGTAGTGTCAGAAGGTGGGTGAGATTGTTGTCATCTGATAGGGAACAGACTAGTAGTGTCAGAAGGTGGGTGAGATTGTTGTCATCTGATAGTGAACAGACTAGTAGTGTCAGAAGGTAGGTGAGATTGTTGTCATCTGATAGTGAACAGACTAGTAGTGTTCAGAAGGTGGGTGAGATTGTTGTCATCTGATAGGGAACAGACTAGTAGTGTCAGAAGGTGGGTGAGATTGTTGTCATCTGATAGGGAACAGACTAGTAGTGTCAGAAGGTAGGTGAGATTGTTGTCATCTGATAGTGAACAGACTAGTAGTGTTCAGAAGGTGGGTGAGATTGTTGTCATCTGATAGGGAACAGACTAGTAGTGTCAGAAGGTGGGTGAGATTGTTGTCATCTGATAGGGAACAGACTAGTAGTGTCAGAAGGTCATCTGAAAGGGAACAGACTAGTAGTGTCAGAAGGTGGGTGAGATTGTTGACATCTGATAGGGAACAGACTAGTAGTGTCGGAAATTCTGTGAGATTGTTGTCATCTGATAGGGAACAGACTAGTAGTGTCAGAAGGTGGGTGAGATTGTTGTCATCTGATAGGGAACAGACTAGTAGTGTCAGAAGGTGGGTGAGATTGTTGTCATCTGATAGGGAACAGACTAGTAGTGTCAGAAGGTCATCTGATAGGGAACAGACTAGTAGTGTCAGAAGGTGGGTGAGATTGTTGTCATCTGATAGGGAACAGACTAGTAGTGTCAGAAGGTGGGTGAGATTGTTGTCATCTGATAGGGAACAGACTAGTAGTGTCAGAAGGTGGGTGAGATTGTTGTCATCTGATAGTGAACAGACTAGTAGTGTTCAGAAGGTGGGTGAGATTGTTGTCATCTGATAGGGAACAGACTAGTAGTGTCAGAAGGTCATCTGATAGGGAACAGACTAGTAGTGTCAGAAGGTGGGTGAGATTGTTGTCATCTGATAGGGAACAGACTAGTAGTGTCAGAAGGTGGGTGAGATTGTTGTCATCTGATAGGGAACAGACTAGTAGTGTCAGAAGATGGGTGAGATTGCTGTCATCTGATAGGGAACAGACTAGTAGTGTCGGAAATTGGGTGAGATTGTTGTCATCTGATAGGGAACAGACTAGTAGTGTCAGAAGGTGGGTGAGATTGTTGTTATCTGAAAAGGAACAGACTAGTAGTGTCAGAAGGTGGGTGAGATTGTTGTCATCTGATAGGGAACAGACTAGTAGTGTCAGAAGGTGGGTGAGATTGTTGTCATCTGATAGTGAACAGACTAGTAGTGTCAGAAGGTAGGTGAGATTGTTGTCATCTGATAGTGAACAGACTAGTAGTGTTCAGAAGGTGGGTGAGATTGTTGTCATCTGATAGGGAATAGACTAGTAGTGTCAGAAGGTGGTCGAGATTGTTGTCATCTGATAGTGAACAGACTAGTAGTGTCAGAAGGTAGGTGAGATTGTTGTCATCTGATAGTGAACAGACTAGTAGTGTTCAGAAGGTGGGTGAGATTGTTGTCATCTGATAGGGAACAGACTAGTAGTGTCAGAAGGTGGGTGAGATTGTTGTCATCTGATAGGGAACAGACTAGTAGTGTCAGAAGGTGGGTGAGATTGTTGTCATCTGATAGGGAATAGACTAGTAGTGTTCAGAAGGTGGGTGAGATTGTTGTCATCTGATAGGGAACAGACTAGTAGTGTCAGAAGGTGGGTGAGATTGTTGTCATCTGATAGTGAACAGACTAGTAGTGTCAGAAGGTGGGTGAGATTGCTGTCATCTGATAGTGAACAGACCAGTAGTGTTCAGAAGGTGGGTGAGATTGTTGTCATCTGATAGTGAACAGACTAGTAGTGTTCAGAAGGTGGGTGAGATTGTTGTCATCTGATAGGGAACAGACTAGTAGTGTCAGAAGGTCATCTGAAAGGGAACAGACTAGTAGTGTCAGAAGGTCATCTGAAAGGGAACAGACTAGTAGTGTCAGAAGGTGGGTGAGATTGTTGACATCTGATAGGGAACAGACTAGTAGTGTCGGAAATTCTGTGAGATTGTTGTCATCTGATAGGGAACAGACTAGTAGTGTCAGAAGGTGGGTGAGATTGTTGTCATCTGATAGGGAACAGACTAGTAGTGTCAGAAGGTGGGTGAGATTGTTGTCATCTGATAGGGAACAGACTAGTAGTGTCGGAAATTGGGTGAGATTGTTGTCATCTGATAGGGAACAGACTAGTAGTGTCAGAAGGTGGGTGAGATTGTTGTCATCTGATAGGGAACAGACTAGTAGTGTCAGAAGGTCATCTGATAGGGAACAGACTAGTAGTGTCAGAAAGTGGGTGAGATTGTTGTCATCTGATAGGGAACAGACTAGTAGTGTCAGAAGGTGGGTGAGATTGTTGTCATCTGATAGGGAACAGACTAGTAGTGTCAGAAGGTGGGTGAGATTGTTGTCATCTGATAGTGAACAGACTAGTAGTGTTCAGAAGGTGGGTGAGATTGTTGTCATCTGATAGGGAACAGACTAGTAGTGTCAGAAGGTCATCTGATAGGGAACAGACTAGTAGTGTCAGAAGGTGGGTGAGATTGTTGTCATCTGATAGGGAACAGACTAGTAGTGTCAGAAGGTGGGTGAGATTGTTGTCATCTGATAGGGAACAGACTAGTAGTGTCAGAAGATGGGTGAGATTGCTGTCATCTGATAGGGAACAGACTAGTAGTGTCGGAAATTGGGTGAGATTGTTGTCATCTGATAGGGAACAGACTAGTAGTGTCAGAAGGTGGGTGAGATTGTTGTTATCTGAAAAGGAACAGACTAGTAGTGTCAGAAGGTGGGTGAGATTGTTGTCATCTGATAGGGAACAGACTAGTAGTGTCAGAAGGTGGGTGAGATTGTTGTCATCTGATAGTGAACAGACTAGTAGTGTCAGAAGGTAGGTGAGATTGTTGTCATCTGATAGTGAACAGACTAGTAGTGTTCAGAAGGTGGGTGAGATTGTTGTCATCTGATAGGGAATAGACTAGTAGTGTCAGAAGGTGGTCGAGATTGTTGTCATCTGATAGTGAACAGACTAGTAGTGTCAGAAGGTAGGTGAGATTGTTGTCATCTGATAGTGAACAGACTAGTAGTGTTCAGAAGGTGGGTGAGATTGTTGTCATCTGATAGGGAATAGACTAGTAGTGTCAGAAGGTGGGTGAGATTGTTGTCATCTGATAGGGAACAGACTAGTAGTGTCAGAAGGTGGGTGAGATTGTTGTCATCTGATAGGGAATAGACTAGTAGTGTTCAGAAGGTGGGTGAGATTGTTGTCATCTGATAGGGAACAGACTAGTAGTGTCAGAAGGTGGGTGAGATTGTTGTCATCTGATAGTGAACAGACTAGTAGTGTCAGAAGGTGGGTGAGATTGCTGTCATCTGATAGTGAACAGACCAGTAGTGTTCAGAAGGTGGGTGAGATTGTTGTCATCTGATAGTGAACAGACTAGTAGTGTTCAGAAGGTGGGTGAGATTGTTGTCATCTGATAGGGAACAGACTAGTAGTGTCAGAAGGTCATCTGAAAGGGAACAGACTAGTAGTGTCAGAAGGTGGGTGAGATTGTTGACATCTGATAGGGAACAGACTAGTAGTGTCGGAAATTCTGTGAGATTGTTGTCATCTGATAGGGAACAGACTAGTAGTGTCAGAAGGTGGGTGAGATTGTTGTCATCTGATAGGGAACAGACTAGTAGTGTCAGAAGGTGGGTGAGATTGTTGTCATCTGATAGGGAACAGACTAGTAGTGTCGGAAATTGGGTGAGATTGTTGTCATCTGATAGGGAACAGACTAGTAGTGTCAGAAGGTGGGTGAGATTGTTGTTATCTGAAAAGGAACAGACTAGTAGTGTCAGAAGGTGGGTGAGATTGTTGGCTTCTACTTCAAATCAAACATTTTTTGTCACATGCTCCGAATACAACAAGTGTAGACCTTACTGTGAAATGCCGAATACAACAAGTGTAGACCTTACTGTGAAATGCTGAATACAATAAGTGTAGACCTTACTGTGAAATGCTTACTTACAAGCCTTAACAAACAGTTCAGTTCAAGAAGAGTTAAGAAAATATTTACCAAATAAACTAAAGTAGAAAATTATAAAAAGCAAAACAATAATGAGGCTATATACAGGGGGTACCGGTACTGAGTCAGTGTACGGGGTACAGGTTAGAGGTCATTTGTACATGTAGGTAGGGGTGAAGTGACTATGCATAGACAATAAACAGCGAGTAGCAGCGTACAACACAAATGGAGTGTGTGGGCGGGTGATGTGGACACCAAGGAACTTGAAACTCTCGACCCGCTCCACTACAGCCCCGTTGATGTTAATGGGGGCCTGTTCGGCTTGCCTTTTCCTGTAGTTCTCACCAGTTCTCTGACCGCCTCCCTATAGTCTCTTCATTGTCGGTGATCAGGCCTACCACTGTTGTGTCATCAGCAAACTTAATGATGGTGTTGGAGTCGTGTTTGGCCACGCAGTCGTGGGTGAACAGGGAGTACAGGAGGGGACTAAGTACACATCCCTGAGGGGCCCCAGTGTTGAGGATCAGCATGGCAGATGTGTTGTTGCCTACCCTTACCACCTGGGGGCGGGCTGTCAAAAAGTTTTGCGAAAAGTCCTTGCTGCTTTTGCAACTGAGAAAGCAACTCTTTCGATGCACTCTCCCTCTGCTCAGAAGACATATTCCTATATTTCTCTGCATGCTTTGTCTGGAAGTTTCGGGACAAGTTGTTGTCTTCAAGACAGCGATGCTCTCTTTGCAACTAAGCACACAGCTTTGTCCACTCTTGCTGGAACACCCTACATAAATTGTCTACTTTCCATTTCTTAGAAATGTTTTGAAAAACGATTTTTTGCGCAATTTCTACCAAGCTAATATTTGTAATTGTGACGTGTGTCGACCTGTCAGTCACTGTCTGTCCTCGTGCAGTTGTTATTTATACGTGCCTTCAAAATAAATGTCCCACAACACGGGGGAGTTAAGTCATTACACAAAGGCCAGTATTCATTGGGCTTTTAATTTGAATACTAGCAAATCCGTTTTTCAAAACTTTACTATCGCAAATTCTTTATGTGATCTAAGCATGATTCCGCAGGCCTTATTGAATCAGGGCGTGGGCCGCATATGGTCGGCCTTTGCCCAGGCCTGATCTAATGGGTCCTGGTGATGTTGTCAAGTTGTCGCAGGAAGGTCTACTCTGGCTCACTTTGTGGTGAGCCTGTAGAATACAGAGATATCAGGACTGCACAATATCCCTGTGACAGCCAATCACCCAGAGATCAGGCCTTCAGAATATCCTCTGTGACAGCCAATCACCCAGAGAGATCAGGCCTTCAGAATATCCTCTGTGACAGCCAATCACCCAGAGAGATCAGGCCTTCAGAATATCCTCTGTGACAGCCAATCACCCAGAGAGATCAGGCCTTCAGAATATCCTCTGTGACAGCCAATCATCTCGCACCCTCAGACATTCCCTCTCATTAAAGAAAAATCACTCTCTGACTGCGCAGCTCTGACATGCCCTCTCATTACAGAACAATCCCTCTCTGACTGCGCAGCTCTGGAGATGACAGGAGACACACACATTAGAACCCAGTGAAATCCAAAACTGTGTGCACACGTGTACATACACACACACGTGCACACACACACACACGTGCACACACACACACAAGAGCAAGAGCACGCACACTGTACTTTTTGGTCCCCCAGCGACTATTGTGACAGTGGGACACAGTGTGATGGAGAGGACATAGCCCTCTGTAACGATGTTGATTACTTTTGATTTCCCCCGGGACATCAATCACTTGTCGAGGGAGATGATTTGCTATAATAAACAGGGCTGGTGTCAAGCAAAGTTATGGTTTCTCTGAACATCACAAATGGCTTTTCTGTCACATGCAAGTGACTATGTCTGTATATCACCAAACAGATTCATCTTAATTGTCTCAGTATTCAGATGAGGATGGAGATAGAAGCAGATGCATATTACATGATTGGAGTACGGTAAAATTTACAGTAACATCAGAAAGAAATACAGTACTCTACAAATGATGTAGTTTTACAACAGTGCATATGTTTATTGTAGATGTTTCTTCCTCATAACTCCTACTTATGTGTGGATGTTATGGGGATCCAGAGGCCTTGGACAACAAATGACTCCATTACAGTCCATATGCTTCATTAATGTAAAAATTCCAACAGCACCTTTTCCATTCACTTCTAAGTGATGGGGTTGTGCCTTACCTGCCAATTAAAATGAAACTCTCCACCCACAACACCTATAAATATACATGGACAGTGAAAAGCAAACAGGCTGATGTCAGCTGCAGCACTGAACCTCCATGCTGTTATTTACCGTGCACATACGCATCGTGTTACCAAAGCATATTTATTTATTTCTGGGCATTAGCATATTGCACACCCGCTGACAGGCCAGATAACATGCATTTTCATAGCAGTAGTATTGATTGCACCGCGCACCTCCAAGTGGGGCGACTGCCAAGCAAAGGAACGTTAGCTGGGGACAGTTCAGGTCTCTCTCTCTCTCTCTCTCTCTCTCTCTCTCTCTCTCTCTCTTCTCTCTCTCTCTCTCTCTCTCTCTCTCTCTCTCTCTCTCTCTCTCTCTCTCTCTCTCTCTCTCTCTCTCTCTCTCTCTCTGTGTGTGTGTTAATTTCCCAGGGATCAAAGCCAAGGCATGACATTAACATGTTTGAACCTTAAACCAGTTCTTAAAGCCATATGTCAGCCTGAGCCAGAAAGCTGGATTTTAATGTGAATATTTATTAATTCAGGGGGTGATGTATGGCCATTGGGATTAGAGGGGGATGAGAATATTTAAAAATGTGATGCCAGAGGGAGAATAAGCTGTAATATAGTCTCTTTCAGTACAACAGGCCACATCATTGTTCCCCTGGTTTGAAAACTACCCAGCAATTTCCACACTCCTGTAATATCAAGTGAACTTGTGAATGGTGTTAGTGGTAAGCAAGCTCAGTTCTTCAGGTTGTTCTGAAGACAACGCAATCTTCTTTACCGTGTACAGTCATTTGCCAAGTTCCAACTGAGGATAGACCCTGAACGAAAGAAAAAACTAGGACTTCTGAGGTAAAACCCCTCCTCTAAAACTAGGTCATCTGAGGTAAAACCCTCCTCTAAAACTAGGACATCTGAGGTAAAACCCTACTCTAAAACTAGGACATCTGAGGTTAAACCCTCCTCTAAAACTAGGACATCGGAGGTAAAACCCCTCCTCAAAAACTAGGACATCTGAGGTAAAACCCTACTCTAAAACTAGGACATCTGAGGTATAAAAAAACTCTAAAACTAGGACATCTGAGGTAAAACCCCTCTAAAACTAGGACATCTGAGGTAAAACTCCTCTAAAACTAGGACATCTAAGGTAAAACTCCTCCTCTAAAACTAGGACATCTGAGGTAAAACCCCTCTAAAACTAGGACATCTGAGGTAAAACTCCTCTAAAACTAGGACATCTGAGGTAAAACCCCTCTAAAACTAGGACATCTGAGGTAAAACCCCTCTAAAACTAGGACATCTGAGGTAAAACCCCTCTAAAACTAGGACATCTGAGGTATAAAAAAACTCTAAAACTAGGACATCTGAGGTAAAACCCCTCTAAAACTAGGACAACTGAGGTAAAACTCCTCCTCTAAAACTAGGACAACTGAGGTAAAACCCCTCTAAAACTAGGACATCTGAGGTAAAACCCCTCTAAAACTAGGACATCTGAGGTAAAACCCCTCTAAAACTAGGACATCTGAGGTAAAACTCCTCTAAAACTAGGACATCTAAGGTAAAACTCCTCCTCTAAAACTAGGACATCTGAGGTAAAACTCCTCTAAAACTAGGACATCTGAGGTAAAACCCATCCTCTAAAACTAGGACATCTGAGGTAAAACCCCTCTAAAACTAGGACATCTGAGGTAAAACCCCTCTAAAACTAGGACATCTGAGGTAAAACCCCTCTAAAACTAGGACATCTGAGGTAAAACCCCTCTAAAACTAGGACATCTGAGGTAAAACTCCTCTAAAACTAGGACATCTGAGGTAAAACTCCTCTAAAACTAGGACATCTAAGGTAAAACTCCTCCTCTAAAACTAGGACATCTGAGGTAAAACCCATCCTCTAAAACTAGAACATCTGAGGTAAAACTCCTTCTCTAAATCTTCCCTCCTCTTAGGAGCTAGATATAGTGAAAGGGGAAATGGCCTGTAATTTCAAATGACATTCGAGCAGAGACGGGACATATTTGGTCTAAGTGGGACTGAGAGACATTTCACTGATTGGATTGAACGCATCAGAGTCTGGACGTAATGACTCTACTACAATGTCAAAGGGAGAAGGCATCTGCTGCTCAGAGGTCCTGCTAATCAATGGAGGGAAAAGTCCAGAATGATGTCAGTATCAGAGGTTGTTCACATTGTGTGCTTACCAAAACGGGAGTCATTCCTAGCTCTGAATTGACTTTCTAGAGGAATCAATTGAGCTTTAATGAGTGGAGACTTTTTTTTCCACTTGAGCGTTAAATGCCTTTTATAGTTGGAATGGGATGATCAGTTTATGCCTGTGTCCTTATTTGAAAGACACATGAACACACTCATCAAATAAAATAAAATACAATGTTATTGGTCGTGTAAAACATATTTTGCAGATGTTATCCCAGGTGCAGCGTAATGCTTATGTTCCCAGCTCCAACAGCACAGTAATAACTAACAATACAAAACAATACACACAAATCCCCAAAATAAAAATTAAGATATCAAGAAATATTAGGACGAGAAATGTCAGACTCATTCAAGGGTTTACGGTTATTTTTAATTATTTTATATATTGTAGAACAGTAGTGAAGACATCCAAACTATGAAATAACACAAATGGAATAATGTAGTAACCAAAAAAAGAGTTAAACAAATCTAAATATATTTTATATTTGAGATTCTTCAAAGTAGCCACCCTTTGCCTTGATTACAGATTTGCACACTCTTGGCATTCTCTCAACCAGATTCACCTGGAATTCTTTTCCAACAGTGTTGAAGGAGTTCCCACATATGCTGAGCACTTGTTGGCTGCTTCTCAATTGGGTTGAGGTCGGGTGATTGTGGAGGCAAGGTCATCTGATGCAGCACTCCATAACTCTGCTTCTTGTTCAAATAACCCTCACACAGCCTGGAGGTGTGTTGGGTCATTGTCCTGTTGAAAAACAAATTATAGTCTCACTAAGCGCAAACCAGATGGGTTGGCGTGTGTCATGAAGTGTGTCATGAATTCTAAATAGATCACCAACAGTGTCACCATCAAAGCATCCCCACACCATCACACCTCCTCCTCTATGCTTCACGGTGAGAACCACACATGCGGTGATCATTGGTTTACCTACTCTGCGTCTCACAAAGACACGGTGGTTGGAACCAAAAATCTCAAATTTGGACTCATCAGACCAAAGGACAGATTTCCACCAGTCTAATGTCCATTGCTCATTTTTTTCTTGGACCAAGCAAGTCTCTTCTAATTGGTGTCCTTTAGTAGTGTTTTCTTTGCAGGAATTTGACCATGAAGGCCTGATTCATGCAGTCTCCTCTGAACAGTTGATGTTGAGATGTGTCTGTTACTTGAACTATGTGAAGAATTTATTTGGGCTGCAATCTGAGGTGCTGTTAATAACTATAATAAACGTATCCTCTGCAGCAGAGGTAACTCTAGGTCTTCCTTTCCTGTGGCGGTCCTCATGAGAGCCAGTTAACTCTAATAAACGTATCCTCTGCAGCAGAGGTAACTCTGGGTCTTCCTTTCCTGTGGCGGTCCTCATGAGAGCCAGTTTCATCATCACGTTTGATGGTTTTTGCAACTGTTCTTGAAGAAAGTTCTCTAAATGTTCCGGATTGACTGACCATGTCTTAAAGTAATGATGGACTGTCATTTCTCTTTGCTTATTTGAGCTGTTCTTGCCCTAATATGGACTTGGTCTTTTATCAATTAGAGCTACCTTCTGTATACCACCCCTACCTTGTCACAACACAACTGATTGGCTCAAATGCATTAAGAAGGAAAGAAATTCCACTATTTAACTTTTAACAAGGCACACTAATTGAAATGCATTCCAGGTGACTACCTCATGAAGCTGGGGTACTCACCTGGAATGCATTTGAGTGCAAAGCTATCATCAAGGCAAAGAAGGGTGGCTACTTTGAAGAATCTCAAATATAAAATATGTTTCGATTTGTTTAAAACTTTTTTGGTTACTACATGATTCCATATGTGTTATTTCATAGTTTTGATGTCTTCTCTACTATTCTACAAACTTGTAAAATAAAGAAAAACCCTTGAAGGTGCAGGTGTGTCCAAACTTTTGACTGGTTCTGTATATGAATATCAGTGTGTGTATAGACAGTGTGGACAGTATATGAATAGAAAAGGTGTGTACAGCAATAGTTATATAGGATGAGCCTTGGATACACTATATACATATGAAGTGGGTTAAACAGTATGTAAACATGATTAGTGAACAGTGTTCAATTAATATATGTCAGTCTCTAAGGTGCAGGGCAGAGTACCAGCTGGTAGCCAGCTAGTAACAGTGACTGAGTTCAGGGCAGTGTACTGGGCGGAGGCTGGCTAGTGGTGACTATTTACAGCCTGATCTCATAGACTAGATGTAACCTAGTGTATTATATGTAAATCCGGGACACTCAAATTGGTATGATATGTTACGTTTGGTATGGTTACATAAGACAGAAGGTTACTTAAGGCATAAACCAACAAAGGGTGGCTGTACGGTTGTATAACTAAAACATCTAGCAACCCAAAGGTTTCGCATTCCAATCTCTTCAGCATTTTAGCTAATTAGCAACATTTAAACTACTTTTTAGCTAGTTTGCAACTACTTACCATGTTCGCTAACCGTAACCTTAACCCTTTTAGATAACCCTTCCCCTAACCAGGTAGCCTAGTGGTTAGAGCTTTGGGCCAGAAACCAGAAAGGTTGCTAGATCGAATCCACGAGCTGACAAGGTAAAAATCGGACATTCTGCCCCTGAACAAGGCAGTTAACCCACTGTTCCTAGGCCATCGTTGTAAATAAGAATGTGTTCTTAACTGACTTGCCTAGTTAAATAAAGGTTAAATATATACATATATTTTTTAAACCTTAACCCCTAGCTGGCTAATGTTAACTTGGCAGGGGCTAGGGGTTAAGGTGTGGTTAGCTAGTATTAGCCACCTAGCTAACAACAAACTGGAATTTGCAACATATCATACCTTTTGCAAATTCGTAACATATTGTGTAAATTGAATTTCGGGACAAATCATACAAATTGTAATTCGTAACATATAAGAAATGGATGATGGACATCCACTAATTAATACGAAACGTAACATATCACACTAAAAGTGTGTCTCTGGTTTACATATACCAAATGATACGAAATTCTCTGATACCAGGTTGCAGCTTAACAGTCTAATTGCCTGTTGATAGCTATTTCTCAGTCTCTCGGTCCCAGCTTTGATGCACCTGTACTGTCTCCACCTTGTAGATGTTAGCGGGGTGAACAGGCCGTGGCTCGGGGGCCCAAGCCAAATTTCTTCAGCCTCCTGAGCTTGAGGAGGTGCTGTTGTGCCTTCTTCACCACACTGTCTGTGTGGGTGGACCATTTCAGGATGTCAGTGCAGGTTGTCAGTGCACACTCACACACACACACACACACACACACACACACACACACACACACACACACACACACACACACACACTAACTCCCCCCCACGAACGCACACGGACACACACCCATTTTTTTTGTCAGGGATGGTTAGTCATGTCTTGTGTCTGTGTCGGTGTTCTCAGGAGTCTTTGTTCACACAGAGAGACGCTCCTGAAAGACACAGACAAAGTCAATGCCAGCGTCAGCCGCGCATTTTAAGTGCAGGAAGCTTCCTTTGCTCGTCTTCCATACCAGGCAGAAACACAAAAGAAGCTGACTGAGGTGAATCAATGCCATCTCAGAAAGACTGCTAAGGATTTCATAAAAGCTGAGATGCCGGGAAACGTTTTACTTTCCCAGAGTGGTAGTGATTTTGTTATTACTCTAATCAGAAAACCAGCAGTGATGGGAGTTACAGGGTGACAGGAGCACCAGGGTGACAGGAGCTCCAGGGTGACAGGAGCTTCAGGGTGACAAGAGCACCAGGGTGACAGGAGCTCCAGGGTGACAGGAGCTTCAGGGTGACAGGAGCTCCAGGGTGACAGGAGCTCCAGGGTGACAGGAGCTCCAGGGTGACAGAAGCTCCAGGGTGACAGAAGCTCCAGGGTGACAGGAGTTTCAGGGTGACAGGAGCTCCAGGGTGACAGGAGTTTCAGGGTGACAGGAGCTCCAGGGTGACAGGAGCTCCAGGGTGACAGAAGCTCCAGGGTGACAGGAGCTCCAGGGTGACAGGAGCTCCAGGGTGACAGAAGCTCCAGGGTGACAGGAGTTTCAGGGTGACAGGAGCTCCAGGGTGACAGGAGTTTCAGGGTGACAGGAGATCCAGGGTGACAGGAGCTCCAGGGTGACAGGAGTTTCAGGGTGACAGGAGCTCCAGGGTGACAGGAGCTCCAGGGTGACAGGAGCTTCAGGGTGGACCTCATCCCTCTCTCTGCCCCCCCCCCTCTCTTTCCACCAAGGCATTAAGGTTGGAAGACAGAGGAGTGGAGAGACTGAAAGGAAGCTAGAGAGTAAAGGGTAGAAGATGAAAAGAGAGGGAGAGACCAGGGACCATAGAAATATAATTACACAGTATTCTATGGCAATGACTGAGTGATACGGAAACCAGCCATTGTGAATCATACTTGAGAAAGCACTCCTATTGAAACCAACCATGACCTAAATTCCTCACACTGACATGAAACAGCACTGAGCCATGAAAATACATACACTATAACACACAAAATACTGTCAGTTTCCGGTCAGAAAAATGCCCCCCTCCCCCGTCCTCAATAACACCCTCCCCAACCATAAACCCGTCCTACTGACTTCATATCCAACTGAGTCACCAGACTAATGGTGGCATTTTTATGAAGGCTTTAATTCTGTTGGCTTTCCTTTCTCCAAGCCAGGAGAGTGGAATGGCTATGCTAAATCGATTCCATCCACACAAGGCAAACATAAGGCTCTGTTTATCAGCGGATTGCTGATCTAGATTTGCCAGGTGTTAGCGTCTATATTCATTTCACCTGTCTGAAATCCAATTACTTGTCCCTGCACCTCTGCACTGATTAATTTTTATTTTATGAGAAATGTAATCGACAGTGAACGTGAACTGCGAGCCCTCTGATTGGTTCTCATTGTGTTCAGGCTGAGAGGCAGAGAGAGGACAAGCCCACACGTTCCAGCCTGTTTGATTAGGACTGTTCAGCTGAGCTGGCATTTATCCTGTGCAGCATGGCCATTCAGACTGGAATACTGTAATACTGATTATGCAGTCAATAAATACATGTACCAGCAGTGTGTGTGTGTGTGTGTGTGTGTGTGTGTGTGTGTGTGTGAGTGAGAGAGTGATGGCAAGTACACTTAATAGAACAAAGCTTTGAATTTAGGAACAATTTAATCTGATGATCTGGTGGTATAATGAGTGTAACCTGAATTCTGCTGATCCGGTGGTATAATGAGTGTAACCTGAATTCTGATAATCTGGTGGTATAATGAGTGTAACCTGAATTCTGCTGATCCGGTGGTATAATGAGTGTAACCTGAATTCTGCTGATCCGGTGGTATAATGAGTGTAACCTGAATTCTGCTGATCCGGTGGTATAATGAGGGTAACCTGAATTCTGATAATCTGGTGGTATAATGAGTGTAACCTGAATTCTGCTGATCCGGTGGTATAATGAGTGTAACCTGAATTCTGATAATCTGGTGGTATAATGAGTGTAACCTGAATTCTGCTGATCCGGTGGTATAATGAGTGTAACCTGAATTCTGCTGATCCGGTGGTATAATGAGTGTAACCTGAATTCTGATAATCTGGTGGTATAATGAGTGAAAACTTAATTATGCTGATGCAGTGGTACATGCTTCCTCTGTAACCCGGAGAAGAGAACACTAGAGTAGAAACCCTCAGTACATTAGTCTCAGGAGAGAACACTAGAGGAGACAGCACCAGAGTAGAACCCCTCAGTACATTAGTCTCAGGAGAGAACACTAGAGGAGTCAGCACCAGAGTAGAACCCCTCAGTACATTAATCTCAGGAGAGAACACTAGAGGCGACAGCACCAGAGTAGAACCCCTCAGTACATTAATTTCAGGAGAGAACACTAGAGGAGACAGCACCAGAGTAGAACCCCTCAGTACATTAATCTCAGCAGAGAACACTAGAGGAGACAGCACCAGAGTAGAACCCCTCAGTACATTAGTCTCAGGAGAGAACACTAGAGGAGACAGCACCAGAGTAGAACCCCTCAGTACATTAATCTCAGGAGAGAACACTAGAGGAGACAGCACCAGAGTAGAACGCGGCTCATGTAGAAAACACAGGAGTTTGACCAAGCAGTTCTTCAAGTGTATTTTATTTGTATAAGTGAATAAAAAGTTTATTTAAAAAAATGATAGAAGATAAACTTGCATTCCTGCTACCTCAGTCATCCGAAAAGACCAAGGTCAAGGTCAAGGTCAAGGTCACGTCTTCTTCTTTGAAGGAGACCTTGCTGCTATGGTATCATCACATAGTTCCAGATGGCAGCGGTCATGCATCCCAAGCTAGGCTAACTGATTAGCAGGATGACACATTCTATCCCAAGCTAAGCTAACTCATTAGCAGGATGACACATTCTATCCCAAGCTAAGCTGACTGATTAGCAGGATGACGCATTCTATCCCAAGCTAAACTGACTGATTAGCAGGATGACACATTATATCTTAAGCTAAGCTAACTGATTAGCAGGATGACACATTCTATCTTAAGCTAAGCTAACTGATTAGCAGGATGACACATTCTATCTTAAGCTAAGCTAACTGATTAGCAGGATGACACATTCTATCCCAAGCTAAGCTAACTGATTAGCAGGATGACACATTCTATCCAAAGCTAAGCTAACTGATTAGCAGGATGACACATTCTATCCTAAGCTAAGCTAACTGATTAGCAGGATGACACATTCTATCCTCCATTCAACTGTTCCTCCCCTACAGAAGGAACCTGGATTTGACACATTCCATTTCATCTCTTTTTGTAACATTTTCATTCTACTTACCACTAAACTCAGATCTAATACAAGACAACCCTGTAGTACAATGAAGCTATATGTTGCATAAGGCCTCACAGGAATTGGGCTTTAGGCGGGCAGTGAGCCGTGACGACTGTGTGTGTAATGATATCTCTGATCGTTGGCAGGCCCGTAATAAACTATAATGGAGCGTACGCTTCAATAATTCTGTGGAGAAGGTCAAGGAGAATCACAGACAGTAGAGGCAGTATCTGAGCCGTGGAGTGTAACCACTTGTTTGAAAAGGCAGTAGCGGCAGTATTTGAGGCGCGGAGTGGAACCACTTGTTTGAACAGACAGTAGAGGCAGTATCATCTTTGAAAAGGCAGTAGCGGCAGTATCTGAGGCGCGGAGTGGAACCACTTGTTTGAACATGCAGTAGAGGCAGTATCATCTTTGAAAAGGCAGTAGCGGCAGTATCTTAGCCGTGGAGTGGAACCACTCGTTTGAAAAGTGTTTACAATGAGAGTGTGCTAGGCTCAAATGGCCATTGATCAAGGTAGTCGGTCACATACTTGTCTGCTACAGTATATTGAGCTGTCTCATAGTTCCAGACGGCAGCAGGCTGCCTGCATGAATCCCAAGCTAAGCTAAAAAAAGTCAACTCATGAGCAGCATGACACATACAACACCTTCCATCTTCCATTCAGCTGTTCTTCCCCTACACATGTAACCTCGATTGGGTATAGTTAGGAATTAACAGGTAAATATAGTTATGAATAAATAGATTTTCACCCCCCCTCCCATCTCTCTCTGTCTCGCTCTGTCTCTCTCTCTCTCCATCTCTCTTCCTGTCTCTCTGGGGTAATAAGGTAACACTCACACGTCGCCTTCCAGACGTGACTTCTGTCTGCCAGAACATTGTGTAAACAAGTCACGGTTGGTCTGGTTAAGACACCGCTCATCCCTGAGTGACAGTGTTCAGCATTTGACACAAAATGGCAGATGCAATTATCACCTGACAGGCAGAAGGAGGGCACATGTAAGCTACCAATGCTCTCATAAGTCTATATTCAGAGTAAAAGCAGGACTGGCATGTAATCAGCGACAACCGTCCTTCGTTTAATAATACTCAATGTCCTTACGCCACCCCTGGCTTCCTGTAGACTCCATCATGATGTTATACCACCCCTGGCTTCCTGTAGACTCCATCATGGTGTTATACCACCCCTGGCTTCCTGTAGACTCCATCATGGTGTTATACCACCCCTGGCTTCCTGTAGACTCCATCATGGTGTTATGCCACCCCTGGCTTCCTGTAGACTCCATCATGGTGTAACGCCACCCCTGGCTTCCTGTAGACTCCATCATGGTGTTATGCCACCCCTGGCTTCCTGTAGACTCCATCATGGTGTTATACCACCCCTGGCTTCCTGTAGACTCCATCATGGTGTTTTGCCACCCCTGGCTTCCTGTAGACTCCATCATGGTGTTATACCACCCCTGGCTTCCTGTAGACTCCATCATGGTGTTATATCACCCCTGGCTTCCTGTAGACTCCATCATGGTGTTATGCCACCCCTGGCTTCCTGTAGACTCCATCATGGTGTTATACCACCCCTGGCTTCCTGTAGACTCCATCATGGTGTTATGCCACCCCTGGCTTCCTGTAGACTCCATCATGGTGTTATACCACCCCTGGCTTCCTGTAGACTCCATCATGGTGTTATATCACCCCTGGCTTCCTGTAGACTCCATCATGGTTTTATGCCACGTGTACCGCTGTGTTCTTAATGATGATATGACTGTAGGGGGGAGACACAGGGCCATTTCTCGGCGTAGGTGGGAGTTTGTCAGAATCAGGATCAGAGCTCATCACTAAAAGACCCCAGTCTGAACACACCTCCCCATCATTAATACAGAACCTCTGCATTTGGTAGTCATTACCGGGTTATAATACAGAGAGAGAGAGAGAGAGAGAGAGAGAGAGAGAGAGAGAGAGAGAGAGAGGGGACAGGAAATACATAGGACAGAGAGATTGGTGATGGAGAAATAGCACAGGAAAGATACAGAACAGAGAGATTAGTGATGGAGATATAGCACAGGAAAGATACAGAACAGAGAGATTAGTGATGGAGATATAGCACAGGAAAGATACAGGACAGAGAGATTAGTGATGGAGATATAGCACAGGAAAGATACAGGACAGAGAGATTAGTGATGGAGATATAGCACAGGAAAGATACAGGACAGAGAGATTAGTGATGGAGATATAGCACAGGAAAGATACAGGACAGAGAGATTAGTGATGGAGATAAAGACAAGGAAATATACAGGACAGAGAGATTAGTGATGGAGATATAGCACATGAAAGATACAGGACAGAGACATTAGTGATGGAGATATAGCACAGGAAAGATACAGGATAGAGAGAGTAGTGATGGAGATATGGCACAGGAAAGATACAGGACAGAGAGATTAGTGATGGAGATAAAGACAAGGAAATATACAGGACAGAGAGATTAGTGATGGAGATATAGCACAGGAAAGATACAGGACAGAGAGATTAGTGATGGAGATATAGCACAGGAAAGATACAGGACAGAGAGATTAGTGATGGAGATATAGAACAGGAAAGATACTGGACAGAGAGAGTAGTGATGGAGATATAGCACAGGAAATATACAGGACAGAGAGATTAGTGATGGAGATATAGCACAGGAAATATATAGGACAGAGAGATTAGTGATGGAGATATAGCACAGGAAAGATACAGGACAGAGAGATTAGTGATGGAGATATAGCACAGGAAAGATACAGGACAGAGAGATTAGTGATGGAGATATAGCACAGGAAAGATACAGGACAGAGAGATTAGTGATGGAGATAAAGACAAGGAAATATACAGGACAGAGACATTAGTGATGGAGATATAGCACAGGAAAGATACAGGATAGAGAGAGTAGTGATGGAGATATGGCACAGGAAAGATACAGGACAGAGAGATTAGTAATGGAGATAAAGACAATGAAATATACAGGACAGAGAGATTAATGATGGAGATATAGCACAGGAAAGATACAGGACAGAGAGATTAGTGATGGAGATATAGCACAGGAAAGATACAGGACAGAGAGATTAGTGATGGAGATATAGAACAGGAAAGATACTGGACAGAGAGAGTAGTGATGGAGATATAGCACAGGAAATATATAGGACAGATAGAGAATAGTAGGATATTGAGAGAAGGTGCAGGTAGGCAGAAGGAGAGATGAAGTAGAGAAAGACAGGAGAATAGTGAAAGCAGGGATCCTGTGAGTGGTGGTGTTGGTTGCATGGTCTGGGGAAGGCTGCTACAATGTTCTGTCCAAGGGGAATGTCATCTCAACGAAATGTCACATCCCTCTTCTTCTCCGGCTTTTCATCCTCCAGGAATGGTGGTGTTCCCCCTCTGGCCTGAGAGCGATTGTCTTTTCAGATCAGTTTGGTTTGTGGTGTGTAAGTATAGCAAAACTCCCACGCTTCAACACCTCTCAATCCCACTGCGACTTGTGCCTTTGAAGAAAACTACTCGAAACTGAAACACACTCTCACTTCCCTTCTCTCTTATTCTCTCTCTCCCTCCATCTCTCTCCCTCTGTGTCTCCTTAAATCTCTCTCTGTCTTACACCCACACACACCCACAACACAGGTGGACACTGAATCCTTGAGATGAACAAGGCCAGTCCAATTTGTGCCTTAAAATTTTCATTAGTTGCAAGTTGCTTCAAAATCTGGGAAAACATTTGTCAGTACGTCAGGTGCAGTATCATTTTGGTTACATGACCTGTTCCACAAACAAACTATGTGCACCCCAAACTTGTCGTGCATTACCCCTCTATTAAATTCCCATTACCCCTCTATTCCAAGCCCATTACCCCTCTATTCCAAGCCCATTACCCCTCTATTCCAAGCCCATTACCCCTCTATTCCAAGCCCATTACCCCTCTATTCCATTCCCATTACCCCTCTATTCCAAGCCCATTACCCCTCTATTCCAAGTCCATTACCACTCTATTCCAAACCCATTACCCCTCCATTCCAAGTCCATTACCCCTCTATTCCAAGCCCATTACCCCTCTATTCCATTCCCATTACCCCTCTATTCCAAGCCCTTACCCCTCTATTCCAAGTCCATTACCCCTCTATTCCAAACCCATTACCCCTCTATTCCAAACCCATTACCCCTCTATTCCAAGCCCATTACCCCTCTATTCCAAGCCCATTACCCCTCTATTTCAAGTCCATTACCCCTCTATTCCAAGCCCATTACCCCTCTATTACATTCCCATTACCCTTCTATTCCAGGTCGTTGGCGTTCCAGAGACTATCTTATGCAACACAGGTTAAATGCCCTTCATATCGGTTGTCATGGCAAGTTAAGAATCCCTTTCTCTCATTGTGGAAGGGTATAAATGAAAGATAAAGGGTAAGGTACAAAACAGTTACAGGGAGATGAAAGTGCTTACAGCAGGGTTTTAATACAGGTAGATCGTGAGCTGCTGTAACAGTTGCCCGCAGCCCACCTTCTGTATGAGTAGTTTGCCAATCAATTTATCAATGTTTTTATGTGTTCCATCGCAAACTGCCATAAGGAAGCGAACATTATTCCTAGTAAGGGTTACACGGAGAAGATTAGACCTCTCTAAAAATGAAAATGGATGGTCCTCTCGTCAGAAAACTATATTTAACCTAAACCCACCCTGAACATTTGAAAAAAAAAAAAGTGACCCTCCCCTTCTACCCAAAATAATAATAAAAACAAAGTGGATACCATTTACCCCCACTTCTCAGACAGACCAGGGCCTTAGATAAGCAGCTGTTTGAACAGTTATTTATCCTGGAAGCAGTAAATGGCAACAGAGGAATTTTGAGCCAGAAGGTTGTGGGTTCACAGACCAACGTGGCGGCAGGTAGCCTAGTGGTTAGAGTGTTGGACTAGTAACAGAAAGGTTGCAAGATCTGAATCCCCGAGCTGACAAGGTAAAAATCTGTCATTCTGCCCCTGAACAAGGCAGTTAACCCACTGTTCCTAGGCCATCATAGAAAATAAGAATTTGTTCTTAACTGACTTGCCTGGTTAAATAAAGATTAAAAAGAAAAAGAAAGAGTCAAACGTGGACAAGAGCAGCGGTGGACAGATCTCCTTCACAATAAAATACATCTATGAATATATCATCTGATTTGCAGATCTGAGAAAAAAATGCCTTTCATAAACATTTCATGTGATAAATAGACCTATGTGTTCTCTTGTCATATTTCTCCAATGACAAATCAGTATTTCTTGTTTGCAACAAAACTGTCCCTGTTTGCAATTAATTAAATCTGAGCATGATACTTTCAAAAGTTTGGCCTACCTTTCCACCCTAGACAGAGTAGGTCTACCTTTCCACCCTAGACAGAGTAGGCCTACCTTTCCACCCTAGACAGAGTAGACCTACCTTTCCACCCTAGACAGAGTAGACCTACCTTTCCACCCTAGACAGAGTACACCTACCTTTCCACCCTAGACAGAGTAGACCTACCTTTCCACCCTAGACAGAGTAGACCTACCTTTCCACCCTAGACAGAGTAGACCTACCTTTCCACCCTAGACAGAGTAGACCTACCTTTCCACCCTAGACAGAGTAGACCTACCTTTCCACCCTAGACAGAGTAGACCTACCTTTCCACCCTAGACAGAGTAGACCTACCTTTCCACCCTAGACAGAGTAGGTCTACCTTTCCACCCTAGACAGAGTAGACCTACCTTTCCACCCTAGACAGAGTAGACCTACCTTTCCACCCTAGACAGAGTAGACCTACCTTTCCACCCTAGTCAGAGTAGGCCTACCTTTCCACCCTAGACAGAGTAGGTCTACCTTTCCACCCTAGACAGAGTAGACCTACCTTTCCACCCTAGACAGAGTAGACCTACCTTTCCACCCTAGACAGAATAGGTCTACCTTTCCACCCCAGACAGAGTAGGGTTACCTTTCCACCCCAGACAGAGTAGGTCTACCTTTCCACCCTAGACAGAGTAGGTCTACCTTTCCACCCCAGACAGAGTAGGTCTACCTTTCCACCCTAGGCAGAGTAGGTCTACCTTTCCACCCTAGACAGAGTAGGTCTACCTTTCCACCCTAGACAGAGTAGGTCTACCTTTCCACCCTAGACAGAGTAGACCTACAGATGCAGAAAAATGTCAGCTTTAACTCTTGCTCCGTGGCTTAAACGAAAGAAGGTCACAAGTGTTTCCCTAAAAGCTGTCTGAGTTTAAACATCTTCTGTGGTACATAAAGTGAATAGCTTAATCAATTGACAGTGACAGAATTAGATTACTTCCCAAGCAAAGTAAATTGTTTGTCTCCTCGGCTATAGAAGGTTGTAGCTCAGTATCTGAATGTCAACGAAACGTAACAATTATTTACACAAATGCATCAGAGTCACGTCTTTCCTGGTTATTTTGCAGCTTGTTTTTTTTTTCATAAAGTATTGCGGACGAAAAAAGCACTGTTATAGATCACTTTATATAATCAAATTTATATAATATATATAATATATAATAATTTTATTTTCTTCTAAATCTTAAGCTAACAATGGGTAGGCCTGTGTTTTCTGTCCGTTTCTTTAATAAAAGGTCGGTCTATGTCATACCCTGTCACGTCCTGACCTTAGATCCTTTTTATGTCTCTGTTTTAGTTTGGTCAGCGCGTGAGTTGGGGTGGGCATTCTATGTTTTTGTTCTAGGTTTTGTATTTCTATGTTTGGCCTGGTATGGTTCCCAATCAGAGGCAGCTGTCGATCGTTGTCTCTGATTGAGAACCATACTTAGGCAGCCTGTTTTTCCCACTTGAGTTGTGGGTAGTTTGTTTTCTGTGTCTGTGTTTACCATACACTCTCTTTGTTGTTTTTGGTCATTTAGTGTTCTGTTAATTTGATTAAACATCATGAACCACCCTGCACCTTGGTCCTCACCTTCCACCTACGGTGATCGTACATACCCTCCCAAACCCCCTCAAATTGAGTCCTGGTTTTAACTTAACAGCCCTTCACTGACACGGAGGTAGGCTATTTAAAAAGGTTGATTTAAAAAGTGTGTGGTGGCTGGAGGAATTGGCCGACAAAATCTATGCACATTGCAGCCTATAGCCTCATTTTGTCTGTCAAACAGGTAGTCCTACCTCTTATATCTTAAATTGGTGGAAATAGGCTCCAACACAACGCCTTCTTGTTGTTAGTGAAGTCTAATTGAAAGGAAGATGGTTGAAATGAATGATGACTACTTGAATTTGCCTACTTTCAGCACCATGGGCTGTCCATTTCCGATTGATTTTGCCGCGTCTGCTGCTTCAAGTTTCAGCACCACAAATGTAAAGCACAGAGAAACTGGGCACACTTGAAACTTCAATGTGTCCATCAATTATTTGAAAAGGGTACTCTAAAATAATTTGAAAATCTGAGCTCTGAGTTTAACATACCAAGGTCAGACTTCTTCAGGTATCTACGAGTGCTAACCTTTCTATCCAAACATCCAAACTGAATAAGGCACCCCCTCGACCATAGAACAATATTTAGCCGGAGTTCAGGAGAATCAATACACCGAGCAACCAACAAATAACCGATATAGGGATTTATCAGCCATGAAACAAGTTAACACATTTATACATTATTATTGGAGGTGGGAAGGTGAACTTCATCAAGATATACTTGACGAGACATGGTTAGATACACACTACAATTCAAAAGTTTGGGCACTTAGAAATGTCCTTGTTTTTTAAAGAAAAGCTCACTTTTTGTCCATTAAAATAACATCAAATTGATCAGGAATACAGTGTAGACAAAATTACTATTGTAGCTGGAAAAGGCTGATTTTGAATGGATATCGACATAGGTGTACAGAGGCCCATTATCAGCAACCATCACTCCTGTGTTCCAATGGTACATTGTCTTAGCTAATCCAAGTTTGGTCTGGAGTTGCTCCCATTCTTCTCTGCAGATCCTCTCAAGCTCTGTTGGGTTGGATGGGGTGCACAGCTATTTTTAGGTCACTCCATAGATGTTTGATTGGGTTCAGGTCCGGCCTCTGGCTGAGCCACTAAAGGACATTCAGAGAATTGTCCCGAAGCCACTCCTGTGTTGTCTTGGCTGTGCTTAGGGTTGTTGTCCTGTTGGAAGGTGAACCTTCTCCCCAGTCTGAGGTTCTGAGTGTTTTCATCAAGGATCTCTCTGTATTTTGCTCCATTTCATCTTTCCCTCGATCCTGACTAGTCTTCCAGTCCCTGCCACTGAAAAATATCCCCACAGCCTGATGCAGCCACCACCATTCTTCACCGTAGGGATAGTGCCAGGTTTCCTCCAGACGTGAAGCTTGGCATTTAGGCCAAAGAGTTCAATATTGGTTTCATCAGACCAGAGAGTCTTTTAGGTGCCTTTTGGCAAACTCCAAGCAGGCTGTCATGTGCCTTTTGCTGGTTTTAGTCTGGCCTCTCTATCATAAAGGCCTGATGGGTGGAGTGCTGCAGAGATGGTTGTCCTTCTGGAAGGTTCTCCCATCTCCACAGAGGAACTCTGGAGCTCTGTCAGAGTGACCATAGGGTTCTTGGTCACCTCCCAGTTTGGCTGGGCTCAAAGAAGAGTCTCGGTGGTTCCAAAAGACCACTGTGTTCTTGGGGACCTTCAATGCTGCAGACATTTTTTGGTACCCTTCCCCAGATCTGTCTCTCGATACAATCCTGTCTCGGTGCTCTACGGACAATTCTTTCAACACCATGGCTTGGTTTTTGCTCTGACCTGCACTGTCAACTGTGGGACCTTATATAGACAGGTGTGTGACTTTTGAAGTCATATCCAAACATTTTAATTTACAACAGGTGGACACCAATCAAGTTGGAAAAGCATCTCATGGATGGGGCTCCTGAGTGGCACAGCGGTCTAAGGCAACACATTTCAGTGCTAGAGGTGTCACTACAGAAACCCTGGTTTGAATCCAGGCTGTATCACAACCAGCTGTGATTGGGAGTCCCATAGGGTGGAGCACAATTGGACCAGCGTTGTCCGAGTTTGGCCAGTGTAGGCCGTCATTGTAAATAAGAAATTGTTCTTAACTGACTTCCCCGGGGAAGAGTTGTAGTATGTTGACAGAAAACACCAAGGACCCAGGGAAGAGTTGTAGTATGTTGACAGAAAACACATCTCTTGTACACCAAGGACCCAGGGAAGAGTTGCAGTATGTTGACAGAAAACACCAAGTCTCCAGGGAAGAGTTGTAGTATGTTGACAGAAAACACATTTCTGGTACACCAAGGACCCGGGGAAGAGTTGCAGTATGTTGACAGAAAACACCAAGGACCCAGGGAAGAGTTGCAGTATGTTGACAGAAAACACCAAGGACCCGGGGAAGAGTTGCAGTATGTTGACAGAAAATACCAAGGACCCGGTAAAGAGTTGTAGTATGTTGACAGAAAACACCAAGGACCCAGGGAAGAGTTGTAGTATGTTGACAGAAAACACCAAGGACCCAGGGAAGAGTTGTAGTATGTTGACAGAAAACACCAAGGACCCAGGGAAGAGTTGTAGTATGTTGACAGAAAACACATCTCTGGTACACCAAGGACCCAGGGAAGAGTTGTAGTATGTTGACAGAAAACACCAAGGACCCAGGAAAGGCTTGCAGTATGTTGACAGAAAACACCAAGGACCCGGGGAAGAGTTGTAGTATGTTGACAGAAAACACCAAGGACCCAGGGAAGAGTTGTAGTATGTTGACAGAAAACACCAAGGACCCAGGGAAGAGTTGTAGTATGTTGACAGAAAACACCAAGGACCCAGGGAAGAGTTGTAGTATGTTGACAGAAAACACCAAGGACCCAGGGAAGAGTTGTAGTATGTTGACAGAAAACACCAAGGACCCGGGGAAGAGTTGTAGTATGTTGACAGAAAACACCAAGGACCCAGGAAAGGCTTGCAGTATGTTGACAGAAAACACATCTCTTGTACACCAAGGACCCAGGGAAGAGTTGCAGTATGTTGACAGAAAACACCAAGGACCCAGGGAAGAGTTGTAGTATGTTGACAGAAAACACCAAGGACCCAGGGAAGAGTTGTAGTATGTTGACAGAAAACACCAAGGACCCAGGGAAGAGTTGTAGTATGTTGACAGAAAACACCAAGGACCCGGGGAAGAGTTGTAGTATGTTGACAGAAAACACCAAGGACCCGGGGAAGAGTTGTAGTATGTTGACAGAAAACACCAAAGGACCCAGGGAAGAGTTGTAGTATGTTGACAGAAAACACATCTCTTGTACACCAAGGACCCAGGGAAGAGTTGCAGTATGTTGACAGAAAACACCAAGTCTCCAGGGAAGAGTTGTAGTATGTTGACAGAAAACACCAAGGACCCGGGGAAGAGTTGTAGTATGTTGACAGAAAACACCAAGGACCCAGGAAAGAGTTGTAGTATGTTGACAGAAAACACCAAGGACCCAGGGAAGAGTTGTAGTATGTTGACAGAAAACACCAAGGACCCAGGGAAGAGTTGTAGTATGTTGACAGAAAACACCAAGGACCCGGGGAAGAGTTGTAGTATGTTGACAGAAAACACCAAGGACCCAGGGAAGAGTTGTAGTATGTTGATAGAAAACACATCTCTGATATACCAAGGACCCAGGGAAGAGTTGTAGTATGTTGACAGAAAACACCAAGGACCCAGGGAAGAGTTGTAGTATGTTGACAGAAAACATCAAGGACCCAGGGAAGGCTTGCAGTATGTTGACAGAAAACACATCTCTTGTACACCAAGGACCCAGGGAAGAGTTGTAGTATATTGACAGAAAACACCAAGGACCCAGGGAAGAGTTGTAGTATGTTGACAGAAAACACCAAGGACCCAGGGAAGAGTTGTAGTATATTGACAGAAAACACCAAGGACCCAGGGAAGAGTTGTAGTATGTTGATAGAAAACACCAAGGACCCAGGGAAGAGTTGCAGTGTGTTGACAGAAAACACCAAGGACCCAGGGAAGGCTTGTAGTATGTTGACAGAAAACACATCTCTTGTACACCAAGGACCCAGGGAAGAGTTGCAGTATGTTGACAGAAAACACCAAGGACCCAGGGAAGGCTTGTAGTATGTTGACAGAAAACACATCTCCTGTACACCAAGGACCCAGGGAAGAGTTGTAGTATATTGACAGAAAACACCAAGGACCCAGGGAAGAGTTGTAGTATGTTGATAGAAAACACATTTCTGGTACACTAAGGACCCGGGGAAGAGTTGTAGTATGTTGATAGAAAACACATTTCTGGTACACTAAGGACCCGGGGAAGAGTTGTAGTATGTTGACAGAAAACACCAAGGACCCGGGGATGAGCTGCAGGGTAGAAGAGAAGAGAATAATGTACAATTTGAAAGCTAGAAAATAAAATAATAGCTTGCCTCTAACCCTATTACAGGGGCTGAGTCACTGGCTTACTGGTGCTCTTCCATGCCGTCCCTAGGAGGGGTGCGTCACTTGAGTGGGTTGAGTCACTGACGTGGTCTTCCTGTCTCGGTTGGCGCCTCCCCGGGTTGTGCCGTGGCAGAGATCTTTGTTGGCTATACTCAGCCTTGTCTCAGGATGGTAAGTTGGTGGTTGAAGATATCCCTCTAGTGGTGTGGGGGCTGTGCTTTGGCAAAGTGGGTGGGGTTATATCCTGCCTGTTTGGCCCTGTCCGGGGCTATCATCGGATTGGGCCACAGTGTCTCCTGACCCCTCCTGTCTCAGCCTCCAGAGTATTTATGCTGCAGTAGTTAATGTGTTGGGGGGCTAGGGTCAGTCTGTTATATCTGGAGTATTTCTCCTGTCTTATCCAGTGTCCTGTATTAATTTAAGTATGCTCGCTAATTCTCTCTTTCTCTCTTTCTTTTTTTCTCTCGGAGGAGGACCTGAGCCCCAGGACCATGCCTCAGGACTACCTGGCATGATGACTCCTTGCTGTCCCCCAGTCCACCTGGCCGTGCTGCTGCTCCAGTTTCAACTGTTCTGCCTGCGGCTATGGAACCCTGACCTGTTCACCGGACGTGCTTCCTGTCCCAGACCTGCTGTTTTCAACTCTCTAGAGACAGCAGGAGCGGTAGAGGTACTCTCAATGATCGGCTATGAAAAGCCAACTGACATTTACTCCTGAGGTGCTGATCTGTTACACCCTCAACAACTCCTGTGATTATTATTATTGGACCATGCTGGTAATTTATGAACATTTGAACATCTTTGCCATGTTCTGTTATAATCTCCACCCGGCACAGCCAGAAGAGGACTGGCCACCCCTCATAGCCTGGTTCCTCTCTAGGTTTCTTCCTAGGTTTTGGCCTTTCTAGGGAGTTTTTCCTAGCCACCGTGCTTCTACACCTGCATTGATTGCTGTTTGGGGTTTTAGGCTGGGTTTCTGTACAGCACTTTGAGATGTCAGCTGATGTAAGAAGGGCATTTTAAATAAAGTTGATTGGATTTGATTTGATGACTGTTCTCCTTTTCAGATTCAGCTACTCTGTTATGGCAGAGGCGGAGACGGCGTTGGTGGGATATGGGTCAAACTTAGCTGAAATGGTTTCGCGCCCCACGTCCGGTGCCAAGTTTTCATACATACAGCTGAGGACTTTGTATCTTAGACTTTGGAGTTTAACAGGTTTGTATGGACATATTTCACTTTGTCTTTCCCCAATCAAGCCTAATCAGTAGTAGCAGCCCGCAGGTAGTTTCCCAAGGTTCCGTTCCCCTTTGGCAATTATAAATGCTGCACCGCTGAGATGAAACAGATCTCTGTGGGTAAAAAGCTTCCAGAAAGGCTGTTGATTGCGTATGATTGGCTCAACCGACGGGCACAATCCAAAAGGTGCCTTTTCGATCTGCACATTAACTCAGTGTAGCTAGAAGGAGCAGTGGGTTTGACAGTGTAATATCCCCAGTGTCTCTGCTCAGAAGAGATAGCGAGCACAAGGACAATATTGGTAGAACATAGAATGAGTGAAATACTAAGATACAAGACCAGCTATTTGATATCATGAACATAACCACACAGTTGAGATGGAACTGTGAGTCATTGGCCTATTTAAAACACAGCATATAAAACCAACCACTATTATGTATTAATAAGGCATATTCTTATTCCATCCCTTTACTTAGATTTGTGTGTATAAGGTAGTTGTTTTGGAATTGTTAGATTACTTGTTAGATATCACTGCACTGTCGGAACTAGAAGCAAAATCATTTCGCTACACTTGCAATAACATCTACTAACCATGTGTACAGTTGAAGTCGGAAGTTTACATACACTTAGGTTGGAGTCATTAAAACTTGTTTTTTAACGACTCCACACATTTCTTGTTAACAAACTATAGTTTTGGCAAGTCGGTTAGGACATCTACTTTGTGCATGCCACAAGTCATTTCTCCAACAATTGTTTACAGACAGATTATTTCACTTATAATTCACTGTATCACAATTCCAGTGGGTCAGAAGTTTACATACACTAAGTTGACTGTGCCTTTAAACAGCTTAGAAAATTCCAGAAATTGATGTCATGTCTTTAGAAGCTTCTAAAAGGCTAATTGACATAATTTGAGTCAATTGGAGGTGTACCTGTGGATTTATTTCAAGGTCTATCTTCAGGAATGCACAATACCTCCTGTCTTAGGTCAGTTAGGATCACCACTTTATTTTAAGCTTCCGACTTCAACTGTATGTGACCAATAAAATGTGATTTGATTTGATTTGAGTGAGGTGAGGTGACAAAACAATCTTTAAACCTTTGAGTGCCTCATCCTGTTTCATGGCTGATGCTGCACACAAAGCTCTATGTAGTGTAGTACCACATGAGAAGATGAGACAGAACTGACAAAACATCAGAACTGAATTAGGATCTCAACCATCTCCTTCTCTGCTACATGTCCTCATCACAACAGCCCCGTGCTTTTGTTCCCCACATGAAAAGGGAATGAGCTGATGGCTGCCATGTGTTTGTTCCCCTGCTATTATGGCTTTATGGCCATTCAGAGTTTAGAGAAGTCGCTGAGGGGCTTTAGAAAATAAAGAGGAGGAGGATGTTTAAACTCTCTTGACTGGCGCAGCGCTAGAGGCGTCACTATAGACCCTGGTTCAGCGGTCTAAGGCACTGCATCACAGTGCTAGAGGAGTCACTGCAGACCCTGGTTCAGCGGTCTAAGGCACTGCATCACAGTGCTAGAGGAGTCACTGCAGACCCTGGTTCAGCGGTCTAAGGCACTGCATCACAGTGCTAGAGGAGTCACTGCAGACCCTGGTTCAGCGGTCTAAGGCACTGCATCACAGTGCTAGAGGAGTCACTGCAGACCCTGGTTCAGTGGTCTAAGGCACTGCATCACAATGCTAGAGGAGTCACTGCAGACCGTGATTGGGAGTCCCATAGGGCTGAGCACACTTGACCCAGGCTCGTCCGGGTTAGGACGGGGTAGGCCGTTATTGTAAATAAAAATGTGTACTTGATTCTTAATTGACTTGCCTAGTTAAATAAAGGTTAAATACAATAGAAAGCTTCAAACTTACTTATGGCAGAAGGATACAAAAGGCAAGAGTAACAAGCAGCAGGTTACATTGAGTAACAAGCAGCAGGTTTCAGCAGGATGCTGTGTTGGACCCTTTCCTCAACTCCTGTGAATAACTCAACAGACACACAAACTCTTCCACTGCGTCGGCCATCTTAGAGATTTCTGGATGTAGCCTACCATTCCCCAGTTTGTAAGGCGGAGTTTCAGAAGCTGGAAACTGGCTTACACTCAAGTTCACCACTATTAGAGCCTCTGTTTTGGTACATACTAAAGGAAAGCTACATGGTCCTGGTACATACTGAAGCAAAGCTACCTGGTCCTAGTACATACGGAAGCAAAGCTACATGGTCCTAGTACATACGGAAGCAAAGCTACATGGTCCTAGTACATACTGAAGCAACGCTACATGGTCCTAGTACATACGGAAGCAAAGCTACATGGACCTGGTACATACTGAAGCAAAGCTACATGGTCAGAGACTTAAGCAAAGCTACATGGTCCAGAGACTGAAGCAAAGCTACATGGTCAGAGACTGAAGCAAAGCTACAAGGTCCAGAGACTGAAGCAAAGCTACATGGTCAGAGACTGAAGCAACGCTACATGGTCCAGAGACTGAAGCAAAGCTACATGGTCCAGAGACTGAAGCAAAGCTACATGGTCCAGAGACTGAAGCAAAGCTACATGGTCCAGAGACTGAAGCAAAGCTACATGGTCCAGAGACTGAAGCAAAGCTACATGGTCCAGAGACTGAAGCAAAGCTACATGGTCCAGAGACTGAAGCAAAGCTACATGGTCCAGAGACTGAAGCAAAGCTACATAGTCCAGAGACTGAAGCAACACTACACGGTCCTGGTACATATAGAAGCAATGCTACATGGTCCAGAGACTGAAGCAAAGCTACATAGTCCAGAGACTGAAGCAAAGCTACATGGTCCACAGACTGAAGCAAAGCTACATGGATCACAGACTGAAGCAAAGCTACATGGTCAACAGACTGCATTCGGAGTCATATTTATTGTTCTAATATTATGCATTACACATTAACAAGTAGGCCACTGAAGAGCTCTTTCCTAATGAAGTGTCTTGTCTAATTTGAAGATATAAATATTAATGTGAATAGACCCGTTCAAATGAATCTACATTTAATTAGGGGAAGATATTCCATAAACCAATACCTTCTTCACTTCTCTCTCTCCCTCTCACTCTCCCTCTCTTTCCTTCTCTCCCAGCTCTCCCTCGCTCTGTGTTGACAGGAAGTTTAACTCAGGCTGAGCTGATGGATGGTCTCTATTTAGGCTGTGAGGAGGTCAAACCCACAGAGGAAGCAATCAGCCAGGACTCAGACCAGGAGGAACCTCCACAGCTGCACGGGAAGTAATAAACTGACCAGGGTGGCATCCCTGTTGGGAGAATCAGTTTATGCAGGGTCAAAGGGTTTGGTCAGATTGGCCGACCAATGACCTCATGGTGAACTTTATGAGTAGGAACCTTGAAGCCGAGGAGCTGGGGAGTTGATTTTTGGAGGAGGCTGACTGCTTACTGGCAGTTAGCTATTGCCCTATTCAGGGAATGAATAGTCTGAAACCTGCCCATGGTAGATATCTAGCTGTACTGCTCGAGAAACCTATAAGCAGATATTTTTGTGTTTCTTTAAGCCTGGCTCTAAGACTCTCTGAACTAAATAAATAGGAGAATGATTTGAATCTGGCTTCCCTCTCAATTCCACTTCAAACTTTAGTCTTCGTCACCATGAGCCCCTATACCCATGAGAGTTGTATATGTATGAATTATTTACAGCTTCATGGCAGAGCGCTGCTGCTCCGTGCACAGAGTGAAAGTCAATTTCATTTTCTTCTTTTCATTTCCTCGCATCCCTCCAGCATTTTCTAAAGTGGAAGAAGACAGATTCTCAATTTCATTTGGATTCTCTAACTTCCGTACCTTCAGAAAAGAGCAGAGAACTGTGCCAGCACTGAGTCATGAAGATGACCGTTTTATATTTCCATTTCCCCCACCATGTCTATCGGCATCTGAAGTTTAAATTATTATGCAGCTCTTTAGTTGGGTTAAGTCATGAACTTAAAGATGGAATCCACAAAAGGGGGGAAACACCGAAACTGTCCGCCTCACGACCGTTGCTTTTGTTTTCGTTGCTGAGCTGAGGAACGTCATGCAACGTGGCAAAAAAACATTACAGTTCATATTACGCTCTTCAATCATGCAATGATGCCCGAGGGAAACTAATGTTACTCTTTATTTGGAAAGTTCATCTGTAGATCTGCTACAGAATATCTACAGACTATCAGTAACATTTCGACTAACTTATCTGGTACACCTAACCCTAGCTCGAACCCTAACCTTAACCCTTACCCTAACCCTAAACGTAACCCTTAAACTAACCCTAAACCGAGTCCTAACCTTAACCCTTATCCTAACCCTTACCCTAACCCTAAACGTAACCCTTAAACTAACCCTAAACCGAGTCCTAGCCTTAACCCTTATCTTAACCCTAAACGTAACCCTTAAACTAACCCTAAACCGAATCCTAACCTTAACCCTTACCCTTACCCTAACCCTTATTTCTAAACCAAACCCCAACCTTATCCAAGTGTGACCAAAAAACTGTGTTTGTTGCTTCCTGTTGTTTGCAGTTGCTTGCAGTTGTTGTTGTAATATCACACATGGATGTGGCCGTTTCACCGTTAAAGGTACAATGCAGCCATTTTTATCTCAATATCAAATCATTTCTGGGTAAGATTTAAGTAACTTACTGGGTGGGATTGTATTCAATTAAAATGGTCAAAAATAAGGAAATAAATGTTTCTCAGCAAAGAGTGTTTCTCGCAGCTGTGATGTTCGGATGTACCGATCCTGTGCAGGTGTTGTTACACGTGGTCTGCCACTGCGAGGACGATCAGCTGTCCGTCCTGTCTCCCTGTAGCGCTGTCTTAGGAGTCTCACAGTCCGGACATTGAAATGTATTGCCCTGGCCACATCTGCAGTCCTCATGCCTCCTTGCAGCATGCCTAAGGCACGTTCACGCAAATGAGCAGGGACCCTGGGCATCTTTCTTTTGGTGTTTTTCAGTCAGTAGAAAGGCCTCTTTAGTGTCCTAAGTTTTCATAACTGTGACCTTAATTGCCTACCGTCTGTAAGCTGTTAGTGTCTTAACGACCATTCCACAGGTGCATGGTCATTAATTGTTTGTGGTTCATTGAACGAGCATGGGAAACATTGTTTAAACCCTTTGTAATGAAGTTATTTGTGTTTTTACCAATTATGTTTGAAAGACAGGGAACTGAAAAAGTGTGTTTCTTTCTTTGCTGAGTTTAGTATAGTATTGTATGGAATAGTATGGTATAGTATGATATGGTATGATATAGTATGGTATAGTATAGTATGGTATGGTATGTTATGGTATTGTATAGTATAGTGTAGCATAGTATGAAATAGTATGGTATAATATGGTATGGTATGGTATGGTATGGTATGGTATTGTATAGTGTGGTATGATGTATTGTATTGTAGTGTGGTATAGTATAGTATTTTATACTGGTCAAAGAGATACTGGGCTAAGAGATACTGGGCTAAGAGATACTGGGCTAAGAGAAACTGGGCTAAGAGAAATTGGGTTAAGAGAAACTGGGCTAAGAGATACTGGGCTAAGAGATACTGGGCTAAGAGATACTGGGCTAAGAGATACTGGGCTAAGAGAAACTGGGCTAAGAGATACCGGGCTAAGAGAAACTGGGTTGAGAGAAAACGATATAAGAGAAACTGGGCTAAGAGATACTGGGCTAAGAGATACCGGGCTAAGGGAAACTGGGCTGAGAGAAAACGATATAAGAGATACCGGGCTAAGAGATACTGGTCTAAGATGATGGATAATGCATTTTATTCAGTATTTATATCTCTGGAAATGCATGTCATTGAGATGCAGTTTTGATCACTTTTCTGTAAATATTTGATAAGTTGCAAATACTTAGGTCTCTGTTGTGTTGCCATGTGACACTGCATGTTTATCATGCCTCATGCACAGGGTGACAGACACATGAAACATTCCCCAAGTCACATCTGCTGTAGGTTTGTATTAACTACCATGGTACTGTGTGTTGTATCTCATTTTTTCAGCCAATTCTTATCTTTTGATTAGGTTTGGATTAAATTGATTACAACATTAATTAGAAACATTGTTTTTTGTATGTGTTTTATCCTAGAATTCTGTGAATCTTACTTCTAACAGATCATATGAATATGATTACAAAGTTTTTGAAAAGGTTCTCAATGAGTCCTCTCAAACAAAATGGCTGACAAAATTTTGAAAGACAACATGGGGAGAGATGCCCAGGGCATCACTTGTTTACAGAATCATCTCTGCATTCTGCTAATGGAACATCCAGATGAAAGGAAGTCAATCTGCAGCCTAGAGACACCTATTTGTTGTGTTCCCATCTCAATATGAAAGTTGAGAGCATAAAAGCGAATGGGTAATTAGTTTATGGACCTATCTTCCATAAAACATATTACAGTTGACAAAAGTGTGTGATCTCCAGAAAAAGCTATCTGCAATGTTCTGTTACTCAGATATTTGATGTCAAAACTCATTACAATTGGGATGAAGTACATTTTTATATGGATATTACCAGTTACACCACATCAAACACCTTCGGCCACAACATTCTCTTCAGTTTTTTTTGTTGCTTTGGTGCAAGACTTTACTATGGAACACATAACCCTACAAACAGCTTCACCCCAGACTCTTTATTTATAAGAGTTTACTAGATCAGACACATAGAGTACACTCTCAGAAAAAATATACTGAATTGTACTAAAAAGGGGTACAGACGCTTGTCACCGTATGTCCATTTTACCATTAGTTGTAGTTCATGTACCCAAGAATACGAAGGTAAGTGAACTAAATTACTATCACCCCGTAGCACTCACTTCTGTCATAATGAAGTGTGTAACGGATGTGAAACGCTAGCTTAGTTAGCGGTGGTGCGCGCTAAATAGCGTTTCAATCGGTAACGTCACTTGCTCTGAGACCTTGAAGTAGTGGTTCCACTTGCTCTGCAAGGGCCGCGGCTTTTGTGGAGCGATGGGTAATGATGCTTCGTTGGTGACTGTTGTCGATGTGTGCAGAGGGTCCCTGGTTTGCACCCGGATATGGGCGAGGGGACGGTCTAAAGTTATACTGTTACAAGTGCTTTGAGAGGCTAGTTATTAAGGGCCATGTCACCTCCACCTTATCCGACATCCTAGACACAATAGAATGTGCCCCAACAGATCCACGGACGACACAATCACCATCACACCGCACACTGCCCTTTCCCACCTGGACAAGATAAATACATATGAACGAATGCTGTTCATCGAGTACAGCTCAGCTTTTTACACCATAGTGTACTCAGCCCCCTTCTGTATTCCCTGTTCACCCATGACTGCATGGCCACGCTGATCCTCAACAGGGGGGCCCGACATGGGTGTGTGCTCAGCCCCCTTTCTGTGTTCCCTGTTCACCCATGACTGCATGGCCACGCTGATCCTCAACAGGGGGGCCCGACATGGGTGTGTGCTCAGCCTCCTTCTGTATTCCCTGTTCACCCATGACTGCATGGCCACGCTGATCCTCAACAGGGGGGCCCGACATGGGTGTGTGCTCAGCCCCCTTTCTGTACTCCCTGTTCACCCATGACTGTATGGCCACGCTGATCCTCAACGGGGGGCCCGACATGGGTGTGTACTCAGCCCCCTTTCTGTGTTCCCTGTTCACCCATGACTGCATGGCCACGCTGATCCTCAACAGGGGAGCCCGACATGGGTGTGTGCTCAGCCCCCTTTCTGTGTTCCCTGTTCACCCATGACTGCATGGCCACGCTGATCCTCAACAGGGGGCCCGACATGGGTGTGTGCTCAGCCCCCTTTCTGTGTTCCCTGTTCACCCATGACTGCATGGCCACGCTGATCCTCAACAGGGGGGCCCGACATGGGTGTGTCCTCAGCCTCCTTCTGTATTCCCTGTTCACCCATGACTGCATGGCCATGCACATCTCCAACTCAATCATTACGTTTGTTGACGGCACAACAGTGCCGTTTCCGGATTACCAATAACAATGAGAGCCGACAGGGAGGATGTGAGGGACCTGGCGGAGTGGTGCCAGGAAAGTAACCTCTCCCTCAACGTTAACAAAATGAAAGAGCTGATTGTGGACTACAGGAGACAGCAGAGAGAGGACGCCCCCATCCACATCGACTGAGCCGCATTGGAGAGAGTCAAAAGTGTGAAATTCTTCTGAGTATACGTCACTGATAACCTAGAAGCTTGGTGAGGAAGGCAACAGTGCCAAACCTCAGACATTCAGCTGATAACCTGAAAGCTTGGTGAGGAAGGCAACAGTGCCAAACCTCAGACATTCAGCTGATAACCTGGAAGCTTGGTGAGGAAGGCAACAGTGCCAAACCTCAGACATTCAGCTGATAACCTGAAAGCTTGGTGAGGAAGGCAACAGTGCCAAACCTCAGACATTCAGCTGATAACCTAGAAGCTTGGTGAGGAAGGCAACAGTGCCAAACCTCAGACATTCAGCTGATAACCTAGAAGCTTGGTGAGGACGGCAACAGTGCCAAACCTCAGAAATTCAGCTTGGCACTTAAGACCTCAAGAACTTCTACAGATGAATCACTGAGAGCATCCTGTCAGGCTTTAACCACTCGGCTCTGCAGAAGGTGGCGTAGTCACCGGGGGCACATTGCTTTCCCTCCAAGACATCTACAGCACCCGGTGTCATAGGAGGGCCAAGAAGATCATCAAGGTCTTCAGCCACCCGAGCCAAGGCCTGGTTTAGTGGTTGGACATAAAAGTCTGTATAAACACCAAGAAATCAATTCCGAGTAATTTTAATTTGAGAAATCTGTTCCCAGGTTAAGCAACGCCTCACGGCACAACGCCTCACGGCACAACGCCTCACGGCACAACCCCTCTCCCCTATTTGACCTAGATAGTTTGTGTGTATTTACTGATATGTAGGCGACGTGTGCCTTTAAAAAAATATTTTATATAGTTCTGTCCTTGAGCTGTTCTTGTCTATTAATGTTCTGTATTATGTCATGTTTCATGTTTTGTGTGGACCCCAGGAGGAGTAGCTTCTGCTTTTATAGCAGCTAATGGGTATCCTAATAAAACACCACAGATATGAAATACCAAGTATCACTATGCATAATACAGAGACACGTCATCATGTACAAATTATTATGTCTAATTATTATGTCTAAGTCAAATAATGTATCTGTTTGATCTTTTTGTCATCAATTTGTTCCAGCCCCCTGACCATCCACAAAACGTAGGCCCGCAGCTGAATCTAGTTGATTACCTCAACCATTACGTCAAGTGGCCCATTCCTCTTGACAAGGTCGCTCAGTATTGTGCTAAGGTTGCTACAATAACAAAAACATGTACCATCATACTAGATTATCCGCACATGTACCATAAACGTTACCGAACAGTACGATGTGAGATTGTATGTGTACCTCTGAAGGTACATTATGTGTGTTTTGTTTTGTACCCCGGGATCAATACTGTACCCTAACCGTGCCCTTTTCTTCTGAGAATGCACAGCTCACTGGGAGATGGGACATAGTAATGCACCTGGTTTTCAAAAGCGTTAGAGATGCTGTAACATACCATGGGGACAATACTGAGGTGCTGGAAAGTGGCCCACTTTAGTTTTGGATGAGAACGTTCTGGTTACAAGTAACTGAGAAATAGTGCTTTAAAAACCCACTCATCTACAGGTGTCGACTACCTTCACCATTATCCCCTGTGTATTTATATCTGTGTTCTCTGTTTGTCTGTTGCCAGTTCGTATTGTTTAGTGGAACCTACCAGCGTTTGTTCCCATGCGATATTTTGCAAATTGAGAAAAAAAAACATTTGTGTAACTACAACCATTGGAGAGACTGTGGTAATATTTTTTTTCAGTATTCCGGTGAGTACTGTATTCAGCCCCTCCTTTAAACAGATAATAATGGTTTCTCTTTTCCAATGGAAGGACATATCATGCTGGAGGCATAAGAGAGCACAAACTGTTGTCATGATTTGATATTTTAAAAAAAAGTCATTTTAGGAGTCGGAGAAAAGTGTCCTGGCTGAAAGGGTATAATTACCTATTGAATGTGAGTGGAATGCAGTCCTAACTTGTGCTATCACCACAGGACAAACGGGGCAACCAGAATAACACATGGAAGGAGAAGTAGGATACAGTGGCACACGGTTAAACATTTACTGGAGATATTATTCTTAGAGCTCCAGTGTTACGCCTCAAGCATCAGTAATGCACTCAGTTCATGTGCTCCTCTGAGGAGAAATGTGTGAGAGAGTGTGTACCGCACCCGTAGGCTGCTGCTTGCACGCAGCATAGTAATGTGAGTGGAACCTATTCACCCATCAATGCTACACTCTACAAAATGCTGGGTTAAAAACAACCCCACTTGGGTTATTTCACTAACCCTGTCACACCCTGATCTGTTTCACCTGTCTTTGTGCTTGTCTCCACTCCCCTACAGGTGTCGCCCATCTTCCCCATTATCCCCTGTGTATTTATACCTGTGTTCTCTGTTTGTCTGTGGCCAGTTCGTTTTGTTTCGTGAAACCTATCAGCGTTTGTTCCCATGCTCCTGTCTGTTCTTGCTCCTGTTTTCTAGTCCTTCCCGGTTTTGACCCTTCTGCACTGACACTGAGCCCGCCTGCCGTTCTATACCTTGCCCCAGCTTACTGGGTTACTGACCCCTGCCTGCCCTGACCCTGAGACTGCCTGCCGTTCTGGACCTTTTGCACACTCTCTGGGTTACTGACCCCTGCCTGCTCTGACCCTGAGACTGCCTGCCGTTCTGGACCTTTTGCACACTCTCTGGGTTACTGACCCCTGTCTGCCCTGACCCTGAGACTGCCTGCCGTTCTGGACCTTTTGCACACTCTCTGGGTTACTGACCCCTGCCTGCCCTGACCCTGAGACTGCCTGCCGTTCTGGACCTATTGCACACTCTCTGGGTTACTGACCCCTGCCTGCCCTGACCCTGAGACTGCCTGCCGTTCTGGACCTATTGCACACTCTCTGGGTTACTGACCTCTGCCTGCCCTGACCCTGAGACTGCCTGCCGTTCTGGACCTATTGCACACTCTCTGGGTTATTGACCCCTGCCTGCCCTGACCCGGAGACTGCCTGCCGTTCTGGACCTTTTGCACACTCTCTGGGTTACTGACCCCTGCCTGCCCTGACCCTGAGACTGCCTGCCGTTCTGGACCTATTGCACACTCTCTGGGTTACTGACCCCTGCCTGCCCTGACCCTGAGACTGCCTGCCGTTCTGGACCTATTGCACACTCTCTGGGTTACTGACCCCTGCCTGCCCTGACCCTGAGACTGCCTGCCGTTCTGGACCTATTTCACACTCTCTGGGTTATTGACCCCTGCCTGCCCTGACCCGGAGACTGCCTGCCGTTCTGGACCTTTTGCACACTCTCTGGGTTACTGACCCCTGCCTGCCCTGACCCTGAGACTGCCTGCCGTTCTGGACCTATTGCACACTCTCTGGGTTACTGACCCCTGCCTGCCCTGACCCTGAGACTGCCTGCCGTTCTGGACCTATTGCACACTCTCTGGGTTACTGACCCCTGCCTGCCCTGACCCTGAGACTGCCTGCCGTTCTGGACCTATTTCACACTCTCTGGGTTATTGACCCCTGCCTGCCCTGACCCGGAGACTGCCTGCCGTTCTGGACCTTTTGCACACTCTCTGGGTTACTGACCCCTGCCTGCCCTGACCCTGAGACTGCCTGCCGTTCTGGACCTATTGCACACTCTCTGGGTTACTGACCCCTGCCTGCCCTGACCCTGAGGCTGCCTGCCGTTCTGGACCTATTGCACACTCTCTGGGTTACTGACCCCTGCCTGCCCTGACCCTGAGACTGCCTGCCGTTCTGGACCTATTGCACACTCTCTGGGTTATTGACCCCTGCCTGCCCTGACCCGGAGACTGCCTGCCGTTCTGGACCTTTTGCACACTCTCTGGGTTACTGACCCCTGCCTGCCCTGACCCTGAGACTGCCTGCCGTTCTGGACCTATTGCACACTCTCTGGGTTACTGACCCCTGCCTGCCCTGACCCTGAGACTGCCTGCCGTTCTGGACCTATTGCACACTCTCTGGGTTATTGACCCCTGCCTGCCCTGACCCTGAGACTGCCTGCCGTTCTGGACCTTTTGCACACTCTCTGGGTTACTGACCCCTGCCTGCCCTGACCCTGAGACTGCCTGCCATTCTGGACCTTTTGCACACTCTCTGGGTTACTGACCCCTGCCTGCTCTGACCCTGAGACTGCCTGCCGTTCTGGACCTTTTGGGTTACTGACCCCTGCCTGCCCTGACCCTGAGACTGCCTGCCGTTCTGGACCTTTTGCACACTCTCTGGGTTACTGACCCCTGCCTGCCCTGACCCTGAGACTGCCTGCCGTTCTGGACCTTTTGCACACTCTCTGGGTTACTGACCTCTGCCTGCCTTTGAAATACACTTTTGTTTCTTCGACACTGTCTACATCTGGGTCATACCTGAAACCTGATCAACCCAGCGATGGGTCTCTATAGCACAGAACACACACTGAGTTATGTGAATAAATTCAACGGATTGAGTAACTGGCTTAACACAAAAAAAAGGTTATTTTGAACCAGCAGTGGGTTGTTTTTTACAATATACATTTAAACCCATTCAGAAAGACATGTTTTTTACGATATACATTTAAGCCCATTCAGAAAGACATGTTTTTTACAATATACATTTAAGCCCATTCAGAATGACATGTTTTTTACAATATACATTTAAGCCCATTCAGAATGACATGTTTTTTCCAGATGGAACGCCTGATGTATACCTTTACATCTGTTCAATAGGAGATTACTTGGATTTACTTTAGTCAATCGTTAGTACAGGTGCGCATATGTTATTGTACCATCTAGTCCATTGTAATGATGAATGTAGCCCGTACAATGTGTGTCGATTCACTGATTTACCCAACACAAAACAAAACATTTCAACCACGTACAGACAGACTTTGATAGGAGTAGATTATTTGTAGTATGTGCTATGTTCTATTTTTATGATTAACAGTAAGCTCCCACTGAGCACACCACGTCATTTCAACATGGATAATTGGGTAATATTTGGTTGAGACGTTGATCAATGAGATTATAACCTCAAAAATGACATCTAAAAGTTAGTTGAATTTCAAATGTGTTATCACTATTCTTTCAACCATCTAAAAGCAAAACAAAATTCCAATGAAAAAACATTGTCTGATTTCTGGTTTAGTTGTCACCCAAATGTCTATCACTGTGCCTTCCACCATTTAAAACCACAGCATAGTTCAAATGGGAATACAATGTCAGATTTTGTGTTTATTTACACAACAGATTAATATGTTTTGCAATGTGCTTCATCTAATAGCGGAATCAAATGACCTGGATTGCGGTTGAGATTACATTAAAAGTAGTTTATTACAGCAATTGTAAAGATTTCTACATGCTTTATATGACTATGTAGAAAGACATATAGACCAATAGATACAATAACCTCAAAACGTGGCCATTAATGTGTTCCTCATGTTCAGGTTGAATGTTACATTAGTCTGTAAAATAGCCTTAACTTTAGGCTATTTACTGTATTACAAAAGTGATACAGAATTGACAACGCAACGAAATAATCAACATTTAATTAAAAGGAGATGAATGTGCTGCTTGAATAGTCCCATCTGAGCCACTGGCCCAATCTCATTCTTTAGGGTTTATGTTTGGTTGAGTTGGAGACGTGATTCCAACACATCAGTTCTTAACTTGTCGACAAGTTAATAGGATATTTATTGTATTTAAAAAGTGACGTTGAATTGAATCGATGTGTTGGATTCACATCTCCATCTCAACCAAAACGTAACAGTTAAAGAATTGAGCCAGTGACTCAGATGGACCTATCCAAGCAGCAGATAAATATCCTTTAATTATTATTATTGTACCTTTATTTAACTAGGCAAGTCAGTTAAGAACAAATTCTTATTTTCAATGACGGCCTAGGAACAGTGGGTTACCTGCCTGTTCAGGGGCAGAACGACAGATTGCATCCTTCCGGTTACTAGTCCAACGCTCTAACCACTAGGCTACCCTGCTGCCCCAATTGTTGAAGACAGGACTAAATCAAATCAAACATTAAATGAACTTAAAATAAAGTTTGATTTAGTCCTATTGTTTAACTCTGATTTGTTGGTTGAGATGAAGACGTGAATCCAACATATCAATTATTAATTTGTAGACAAACTGAATTAAAGCCAGACTAAGTCAGTGGCACATATGGAACTATCCAAGCAGAAGACGCATCTCCTTCAAATGCATTGACAACCAAACACAATTCAATATCCCTTAATATCAGTACATTTTAAATCAACCAGAGCTTGAAACTCAAGGCCTATTGTTTTGTCTATTTAATTAGTTGAATTCTGGGTTGAATTGAGACAGTAGCTGTTGATGACCATGTAAATGCTATATAGGCTGAAATACCATCATTGATAATGTATGCGTGATAAAGTATGGTTCATTTCAATTTGCTTGGTTAAACCAACCCTTTGGAATGACTTCGGTAGCAACAGAGAATCTATTTCGTTTTTTAAAGTGGAGATCTCTCAACAGTCATTCTCACAATGGCACACTGGTAACAGTCAGTGACATCATAGCTAAGCAGGGCCAGGTTTGGTTAAAACCCCGGATAGGAGACCGAAGTGAAGCTATACATAATTTTTATACAAGGTTTGTCTACGTTGAAATTTGGTTACCATGATGACACAATCCTGCGGCTAAAGTTTCATCCTCAAACAGTTAATTATTTTTTTCAAATCCAACATATTTTCCACGTAGATACCACGTCACAATTTTGACAAATTACGTTGAAACAACGTTGATTCAACCAGTTTAGTGCCCAGTGGGCTGCTCTCTGCCAGGACTCAGTAATAGAGAGGAAGTGAGCAGAAATCAGTGCAGAAGTTATTCATGGCATTGCATAAGACCTGCTGTCAATCAAGTGTAGAGGTGCATGGAGGCAAAGACTGAGCCCAATTACAGGAAGCAACCTGACAGCACAGAGAAATAACCATAGAAACAGTTGGACGAAGGGGACACATTTCTTTGCTCTCCATCACGGTAAAGCTACACTCAGAGTTGTATGGCTAGTTAGTAAACAGCAACCTTTCTACTCTGAAACATGCTCAAATCAATCCCCCCCAGTAAGTGGCTTCATCTGATGGGGAGTGAAACTGATTGTTATTCAGCTTAAACGTCACACAGAATGTGCCCCTGCAACCTGCTCTGGGTATTTCAGATGATGCAGAGAGAAACTGAAGAGGGTAACAGCAGGGGAATGGAAGAGGGAGCTAACTACACTTAACACCTTCATGTGATAAAACTCATAACAGCAGGGAATGGAAGAGGGAGCTAACTACACTTACCACCTTCATGTGATAAAACTCATAACAGTAGGGGAATGGAAGAGTGAGTTAACTACACTTACCACCTTCATGTGATCAAACTCATAACAGCAGGGGAATGGAAGAGTGAGTTAACTACACTTACCACCTTCATGTGATCAAACTCATAACAGCAGGGGAATGGAAGAGTGAGTTAACTACACTTAACACCTTCATGTGATACAACTCATAACAGCAGGGGAATGGAAGAGTGAGTTAACTACACTTACCACCTTCATGTGATACAACTCATAACAGCAGGGGAATGGAAGAGTGAGTTAACTACACTTAACACCTTCATGTGATACAACTCATAACAGCAGGGGAATGGAAGAGTGAGTTAACTACACTTAACACCTTCATGTGATAAAACTCATAACAGCAGGGGAATGGAAGAGTGAGTTAACTACACTTAACACCTTCATGTGATAAAACTCATAACAGTAGGGGAATGGAAGAGTGAGTTAACTACACTTAACACCTTCATGTGATAAAACTCATAACAGCAGGGGAGTGGAAGAGTGAGTTAACTACACTTAACACCTTCATGTGATACAACTCATGGTCCACTGCCTTGGTGTCCATATACTGTGATTGGGCCAAGCTGAGAGAGATACATAAACCCATTTTTTTTAAACCAAAAGCAAAGTTGACAGTTGTAATCAATGGAGCAATAGTTTGAATGTTAACTTTAGAGCTGATGTGTGCTCAGCATTCTGGCACAAAATGGTTTCCGTGCATCACCCAAGTGGGTGCTACACATTGGTGGTTGGAAGAAGTGAGTTTCTCCCCTAACTATGTAAAGCGATTTGAACACCGACTGTAGATGGAAAAGCACTATATAAATCCAATCAGTTATTACATTTAACCGTTAGACCAGCTGCCCTGACCAGGAACAACTCCAGACCCCAGTTGTCTTTGTTACAGTACTCATGCACAAGGGTTCACAGAGCTGCTCTCAGTAAATCAACACATTCGTCTCGTCTCGCTCAATTTGGGGATCGGTCTGTATGTATGTAAATCCTCTTACTCATTGTCGTCGTTTAGATGGGACCCATCGATTGGAAAGCTGTGTTTGACGTACTCCCAATTACCGTGATTGAGAGAGGAATCACCCAGGCTTGAGGGTTGATTACACTAGAGTTGTTTTAAAGGGAAGCTCACTATATCCACATCACTAATCAATGCCAGTGGCTTCTTCAACATGCTCTCACAATCAATATGACCGGAGCTCAGCCTCTAAACTTAAGTGATGAAACCAGCGAACAACAATCCTATTGGAGGCAGTCAGCTTAGCAAAGGTTCTCCGGGGACTGTGGTCAGCAAAGTAACGTTGGGACAATGTGAGGACAGTAGGCATCATCAGCTGACACTGACTTCTATGTACTTGTACTACAGATCCTACAGTAGGTCAGTTAGAAGACAAGAGATCCTAGGTCAGTTAGAAGACAACAGATCCTAGGTCAGTTAGAAGACAACAGATCCTAGAAGACAACAGATCCTAGGTCAGTTAGAAGACAACAGATCCTAGAAGACAACAGATCCTAGGTCAGTTAGAAGACAAGAGATCCTAGGTCAGTTAGAAGACAAGAGATCCTAGGTCAGTTAGAAGACAACAGATCCTAGGTCAATTAGAAGACAACAGATCCTAGGTCAGTTAGAAGACAACAGATCCTAGGTCAGTTAAAAGACAAGATATCCTAGATAAGTTAGAAGACAACAGATCCTAGGTCAGTTAGAAGACAACAGATCCTAGGTCAGTTAGAAGACAACAGATCCTAGGTCAGTTAGAAGACAACAGATCCTAGGTCAGTTAGAAGACAACAGATCCTAAGTCAGTTAGAAGACAAGATATCCTAGGTTAGTTAGAAGACAACAGATCCTAGGTCAGTTAGAAGACAACAGATCCTAAGTCAGTTAGAAGACAAGATATCCTAGGTTAGTTAGAAGACAACAGATCCTAGGTCAGTTAGAAGACAACAGATCCTAAGTCAGTTAGAAGACAACAGATCCTAGGTCAGTTAGAAGACAAGATATCCTAGGTCAGTTAGAAGACAGCAGATCCTAGGTCAGTTAGAAGACAGCAGATCCGAGGTCAGTTCGAAGACAACAGATCCTAGGTCAGTTAGAAGACAACAGATCCTAGGTCAGTTAGAAGACAGCAGATCCTAGGTCAGTTAGAAGACAACAGATCCTAGGTCAGTTAGAAGACAACAGATCCTAGGTCAGTTAGAAGACAGCAGATCCTAGGTCAGTTAGAAGACAACAGATCCTAGGTCAGTTAGAAGACAACAGATCCTAGGTCAGTTAGAAGACAACAGATCCTAGGTCAGTTAGAAGACAACAGATCCTAGGTCAGTTAGAAGACAGCAGATCCTAGGTCAGTTAGAAGACAATAAAGGACTAATAGGCTTAAAGATTTGAAGGGTGCAACAATGTCAAAGGGTAATAAATCACCAACTACAAATCAAATATCTCCTTTAAACATAAGCTTAGACAAACATTCAACATTAAAAATGCCATTTTTATAATCATCATAGTCAGTGTATTAATCAATACATATCTGACTAAAACATAACATGACCAGGAGGATGCTGGTCTGCAGACATACGTGTCTCATTTCATTTTGTTGAAAAACTCTTTTGATAGGAAATGAGAGCGAACAACCAGAAAACCTGGTCAGTCGAGGTAAACACTGTGATAAGAAAGAGATACCTGCTTAGCTAAGCCCAAAATATATATTTTTATCTTGAGATTTTTCAGGCACCTAGTCTGAAAAACATGACCTGAGTACAGGTCCAGATCTGATCACCGGAGCCCAAAATTGAATAGTGCATCACAGCCCTGTGAACAGGGGAACGGAAAAGCTTATTTTATGGGCAAGCAACAGAGAGCTTCAGGATTTCCCAATGACTGCACATTGAGACAGAGAGAGACAGAGAGAGACAGAGAGAGACAGATAGAGCTGTAGGACTTCCCACAGACTGCACACTGAGACAGAGAGAGACAGAAAGAGACAGAGAGAGACAGAGAGAGCTGTAGGACTTCTCACTGACTGCACACTGAGACAGAGAGAGACAGAGAGAGACAGAGAGAGACAGAGAGAGACAGAGAGAGACAGATAGAGCTGTAGGACTTCCCACTGACTGCACACTGAGACAGAGAGAGACAGAGAGAGACAGAGAGAGACAGAGAGAGACAGATAGAGACAGATAGAGCTGTAGGACTTCCCACTGACTGCACACTGAGACAGAGAGAGACAGAGAGAGACAGATAGAGACAGATAGAGACAGAGAGAGACAGAGAGAGACAGTGAGAGACAGAGAGAGACAGAGAGAGACAGAGAGAGACAGATAGAGACAGAGAGAGCTGTAGGACTTCCCACAGACTGCACACTGAGACAGAGAGAGACAGTAATGATGCACCAAAGCAGCATATCCTAGTTGAAATAGTTTGTGTGTGTGTGTGTGTGTGTGTGTGTGTGTGTGTGTGTGTGTGTGTGTGTGTGTGTGTGTGTGTGTTTGTGTGCGTGTGCATGTGTGTGTGTCTGTTACATAGCTCAGATGTCCTCTCACGGGACATACACTCAAGCTAAGATGGGATCTCAGAAGCGGTGTAGTTTTCCACAGGCACCTGTAATGGCCTGCCAAGGGACAGACAAGAGGCTGAGGGCTTTTATTTCGGTCCCCTGCCATGGAGAAACAGACTTCAGATGTGATGCTAAAGTCCTCTTTCTGTCTCTCATGCCCCCTCTCTCTTTCTGTCTCTCACTCCCTCTCTCTCTTTCTGTCTCTCACACCCCCTCTCTCTTTCTGTCTCTCACTCCCCCTCTCTTTCTGTCTCTCACTCCCTCTCTCTCTTTCTGTCTCTCACTCCCCCTCTCTCTTTCTGTCTCTCACTCCCCCTCTCTCTTTCTGTCTCTCACTCCATCTCTCTCTTTCTGTATCTCACTCCATCTCTCTCTTTCTGTCTCTCACGCCCCCTCTCTCTTTCTGTCTCTCACTCCCCCTCTCTCTTTCTGTCTCTCACTCCCCCTCTCTCTTTCTGTCTCTCACTCCCCCTCTCTCTTTCTGTCTCTCACTCCCCCTCTCTCTTTCTGTATCTCACTCCATCTCTCTCTTTCTGTATCTCACTCCATCTCTCTCTTTCTGTCTCTCACGCCCCCTCTCTCTTTCTGTCTCTCACTCCATCTCTCTCTTTCTCTCTCACTCCATCTCTCTCTTTCTGTCTCTCACTCCCCCTCTCTCTTTCTGTCTCTCACTCCCCCTCTCTCTCTTTCTGTCTCTCACTCCCCCTCTCTCTCTTTCTGTCTCTCACTCCCTCTCTCTCTCTCTCTCTCTGTCTCTCACTCCCCCTCTCTCTCTTTCTGTCTCTCACTCCCCCTCTCTCTCTTTCTATCTCTCACTCCCCTCTCTCTCTTTCTGTCTCTCACTCCCCCTCTCTCTCTTTCTGTCTCTCTTTCTGTCTCTCTCTCTTTCTGTCTCTCACTCCCTCGCTCTCTCTTTCTGTCTCTCACTCCCCCTCTCTCTTTCTGTCTCTCACTCCCCCTCTCTCTTTCTGTCTCTCACTCCCCCTCTCTCTCTTTCTGTCTCTCACTCCCCCTCTCTCTCTTTCTGTCTCTCACTCCCCCTCTCTCTCTCTTTCTGTCTCTCACTGCCCCTCTCTCTCCCTTTCTGACTCTCACTCCCCCTCTCTCTCTTTCTCTCTCTCACTTCCCCTCTTTCTCTTTCTGTCTCTCACTCCCCCTCTCTCTCTCTTTCTGTCTCTCACTCCCTCTCTCTCTCTTTCTGTCTCTCACTCCCCCTCTCTGTCTTTCTGTCGCTCACTCCCCCTCTCTCTCTTTCTGTCTCTCACTCCCCCTCTCTCTCTTTCTGTCTCTCACTCCCCCTCTCTCTCTCTTTCTGTCTCTCACTCCCCCTCTCTCTCTCTTTCTGTCTCTCACTCCCTCTCTCTCTCTCTGTCTCTCACTCCCCCTTTCTCTCTTTCTGTCTCTCACTACCCCCTCTCTCTTTCTGTCTCTCACTCCCCCTCTCTCTCTTTCTGTCGCTCACTCCCCCTCTCTCTCTTTCTGTCTCTCACTCCCCCTCTCTCTCTTTCTGTCTCTCACTCCCCCTCTCTCTCTCTTTCTGTCTCTCACTCCCCCTCTCTCTCTCTTTCTGTCTCTCACTCCCTCTCTCTCTCTCTGTCTCTCACTCCCCCTTTCTCTCTTTCTGTCTCTCACTACCCCCTCTCTCTTTCTGTCTCTCACTCCCCCTCTCTCTCTTTCTGTCTCTCACTCCCCCTCTCTCTCTTTCTGTCTCTCACTCCCCCTCTCTCTCTTTCTGTCTCTCACTCCCTCTCTCTCTCTTTCTGTCTCTCACTCCCCCTCTCTCTCTTTCTGTCTCTCACTCCACCTCTCTCTCTTTCTGTCTCTCACTCCCCCTCTCTCTCTTTCTGTCTCTCTCGCTTCCACTCTCTCTCTTTCTGTCTCTCACTCCCCCTCTCTCTCTCTCTGTCTCTCCCCCTCTCTCTCTTTCTGTCTCTCACTCCCCTTCTCTCTCTTTCTGTCTCTCACTCCCCCTCTCTTTCTTTCCGGCACTACATATTTAAGAATGTGAAACTGAATTCTGCAGTGAAGATTTACATTCAAACTTATTCTCCCCGTCCCAACTGTATCTCACTCTCTTTTAAGAAACATCTCTAAATCTATCAATCTCTTTCAGTCTCTCACTATCAGTCTTCAGTATGTCTACATGGTTATGAACAGTATGAGAGCATGACCAGCCGTTTGGCTGTGTTTTAAACTGTAAGAGATGGAATGGCTGATGCATCAAATGAAGTGCTGGTCTTGAGCCGCAACGCCTCGTTTCCCCTATTCTCCTTCCCACATTCATTCTAATTACGCCCAGGCCTTCTCCACCTCCCTTCTGTGTCAGAGATTCTGTCAGAGCCGCCTCCCCAGCATGAAGTACGGGGAGACCCAGCATTCTTCACTGTCAGAGAGAAGCTTCACACATCTGGAGACAGATTTATCAAGCTGCTATGGCCTTCAGTGGTGTATATGCATACAAACACCAACCCACACCTACACATCAACATCATTCATGCTCATATAGCTTGAACACACACCTGTAAGGAATACATTGTAAGAACATGATGACCCTTTCAGTACCCGTCTTATCTTACTCATACTTTACAATAATGGCCATTCATTACTGGTGCTCAAGCTCTTAGATTTGTATACTCTTCAGGCTATACAGAGTTAAAATGGAGACCAGCCCAGTCCATTACTACCTCTGACGTTACAGAGTTCAAATGGAGACCAGCCCAGTCCATTACTACCTCTGACGTTACAGAGTTCAAATGGAGACCAGCCCAGTCCATTACTACCTCTGACGTTGCAGAGTTCAAATGGAGACCAGCCCAGTCCATTACTACCTCTGAAGGTTCAGAGTTCAAATGGAGACCAGCCAAGTCCATTACTACCTCTGACGTTACAGAGTTCAAATGGAGACCAGCCCAGTCCATTACTACCTCTGAAGGTACAGAGTTAAAATGGAGACCAGCCCAGTCCATTACTACCTCTGACGTTACAGAGTTCAAATGGAGACCAGCCCAGTCCATTACTACCTCTGACGTTACAGAGTTAAAATGGAGACCAGCCCAGTCCATTACTACCTCTGACGTTACAGAGTTAAAATGGAGACCAGCCAAGTCCATTACTACCTCTGATGTTACAGAGTTCAAATGGAGACCAGCCCAGTCCATTACTACCTCTGACGTTACAGAGTTAAAATGGAGACCAGCCCAGTCCATTACTACCGCTGAAGGTTCAGAGTTCAAATGGAGACCTGCCCAGTCCATTACTACCTCTGACGTTACAGAGTTCAAATGGAGACCAGCCCAGTCCATTACTACCGCTGAAGGTTCAGAGTTCAAATGGAGACCAGCCCAGTCCATTACTATCTCTGAAGGTTCAGAGTTCAAATGGAGACCAGCCCAGTCCATTACTACCTCTGAAGGTTCAGAGTTCAAATGGAGACCAGCCCAGTCCATTACTATCTCTGAAGGTTCAGAGTTCAAATGGAGACCAGCCCAGTCCATTACTACCTCTGACGTTGCAGAGTTCAAATGGAGACCAGCCCAGTCCATTACTACCTCTGACGTTGCAGAGTTCAAATGGAGACCAGCCCAGTCCATTGCTACCTCTGACGTTGCAGAGTTCAAATGGAGACCAGCCCAGTCCATTACTACCTCTGACGTTGCAGAGTTCAAATGGAGACCAGCCCAGTCCATTACTACCTCTGACGTTGCAGAGTTAAAATGGAGACCAGCCCAGTCCATTACTACCTCTGACGTTGCAGAGTTAAAATGCAGACCAGCCCAGTCCATTACTGGGTTCGAAGATGTGTGAAGGCCTTGGTCACATAAGATGCTGTCTGGGTTTAAGATTTAATTGAATTTTCAGTGTTTGTTACTGTGCTACTTCTTCAGGATGAAGAATATACTGGCCTTGGTCACGAAAACAAGCCAGGAAACACAAATAAAGTCCATCTACGATGGTACATTTCCACAAGGTATTCCAGATTTAAAAAAATATTTATGATATTATATGGAGAACATTGGTTTAAAATGCCCATCAAATTGTCAAACTGTCGTCAGACATGTTCCTTCTACTGGCTTGTAGTTCTTATAGAATTTCTGCTATTTTATTTTTTTCATGGATGCCAACAGTATCAACCGGCTCAGTCTCCTGGTAAAATACACTCTGGATGAGAGTCTACAGCAACCCGCACAGCTCGCACATTCCACCGGGAACAGATTCTCAATAAGCTGTCCGTCTCAGTTACCGTCCAGAAGCCAAGTCGTCCTGAAAATCAACCTGTCAATCAAAAATCCCCAGGGGGGTTGGAGACGGCGAGAGAGGCTGCTGAATGGTAATGAGACATTTTCAAAACCACCACATTGAATTACCCACCAGGGCACATCAGAACTGTAGCAGAACAGGGCTATAGACACAAGAGTCCTGTGTATATAGCCAAGTTATCATTACTCATTGTGTATTTATTCCTTGTGTTATTATTTCTCTCTCTGTATTGTTGGGAAAGTGCATTTCACTGGTAATCTACAACATTTGATTTGATTTGATTTGAGAGCAGACAGTAGGGTTTAGCATAGCTCCATGCAGCCTCTTAGCCACCTGAATAGATGGAGCTGAACATCTCTCCCATTTCACAGATATTAAATGACTTGTATTTAAATAGAAGTACACTACAAACGTATGTGGACACCTGCTCGTCGAACATCTCATTCCAAAACCGTGGCCATTACAGTTTTTTTTTTACAATAGCTAACACCCTCTTGGCCAATCTGTAGTCACATTTTCAAAACTCTAAACACAATTAGCACAACATCTGTCTGTTGTGGACCTTACCATTAACACAATTCATGTTGTTTTCACAGAATATGCAGTCAATCAACACATTTCTACAATGATGTAATTGTCTTTGCATACAAGTTACCCACTACCAAAAGTATGGATCTTTCTTGTCTTATTTACAAGTGCTTGCACACAGCGTTCCAGAAATGAAGACCTGATGTTCAAAACCTTTCATACAGTATAAAGCCTCTACTTCAGCAACAAAAATTCTCAAAGAAGTATTGTAAAATAAACCTACCACAGCTGATTCCAATCTCAATTGGAGACATAGCCAGATGTTGAAGTTCTTTCAATTACGTGGACATACACAGTAAAAAATTGAGTCTTTGGATTGATTTTGTTCAATGTGGATACAGAACAGCACAGAGGAGCAGAGGAAAAAAAATGTCTGGACAATGGAGAAGAATAGTTGGACCAGGGAGAGGAGTAGTTTGACCAGGGAGAGGAGTAGTTGGACCAGGGAGAGGAGTAGTTGGACCAGGGAGAGGAGTAGCTGGACCAGGGAGAGGAGTAGTTGGACCAGGACAAGGGAGAGGAGTAGTTGGACCAGGGAGAGGAGTAGTTGGACCAGGGAGAGGAGTAGTTGGACCAGGGAGAGGAGTAGTTGGACCAGGGAGAGGAGTATTTGGACAAGGGAGAGGAGTAGTTGGACCAGGGAGAGGAGTAGTTGGACCAGGGAGAGGAGTAGTTGGACCAGGGAGAGGAGTAGTTTGACCAGGGAGAGGAGTAGTTGGACCAGGGAGAGGAGTAGTTGGACCAGGGAGAGGAGTAGTTTGACCCGGGAGAGGAGTAGTTGGACCAGGGAGAGGAGTAGTTGGACCAGGGAGAGGAGTAGTTGGACCAGGGAGAGGAGTAGCTGGACCAGGGAGAGGAGTAGTTGGACCAGGGAGAGGAGTAGTTGGACCAGGGAGAGGAGTAGTTGGATCAGGGAGAGGAGTAGCTGGACCAGGGAGAGGAGTAGTTTGACCAGGGAGAGGAGTAGTTGGACCAGGGAGAGGAGTAGCTGGACCAGGGAGAGGAGTAGTTTGACCAGGGAGAGGAGTAGTTTGACCAGGGAGAGGAGTAGTTGGACCAGGGAGAGGAGTAGTTGGACCAGGGAGAGGAGTAGTTTGACCAGGGAGAGGAGTAGTTGGACCAGGGAGAGGAGTAGCTGGACCAGGGAGAGGAGTAGTTGGACCCGGGAGAGGAGTAGCTGGACCAGGGAGAGGGGTAGCTGGATCAGGGAGAGGAGTAGCTGGACCAGGGAGAGGAGTAGCTGGACCAGGGAGATGGGTAGTTGGACCCAGGAGAGGAGTACCTGGACCAGGGAGATGGGTAGTTGGACCAGGGAGAGGAGTAGTTTGACCAGGGAGAGGAGTAGCTGGACGAGACAGGGGAGTAGTTGGACCCGGGAAAGGAGTAGCTGGACCAGGGAGAGGAGTAGCTGGACCACGGAGAGGAGTAGGTGGACCCGGGAGAGGAGTAGCTGGACCACAGAGAGGAGTAGTTGGACCCGGAAGAGGAGTAGCTGGACCAGACAGAGGAGTAGTTGGACCAGGGAGAGAAGTAGTTTGACCTGGGAGAGGAGTAGACCAGGGAGAGGATTAGTTGGACTAGGGAGAGTGTTGGATGTGTTGTTGAACCAAAGGCCAAGTATGTTGGATGTGTTGTTGAACCAAAGTCCATGTATGTTGGATGTGTTGTTGAACCAAAGGCCATGTATGTTGGATGTGTTGTTGAACCAAAGGCCATGTATGTTGGATGTGTTGTTGAACCAAAGGTCATGTATGCTCTAACAGCCTGCACTCTTCTGGGAAAGCTTTCCACTAGATGTTGAAACATTGTTGCTCTAACAGCCTCCACTCTTCTGGGAAAGCTTTCCACTAGATGTTGAAACATTGTTGCTCTAACAGCCTCCACTCTTCTGGGAAAGCTTTCCACTAGATGTTGAAACATTGCTGCTATAACAGCCTCCACTCTTCTGGGAAAGCTTTCCACTAGGTGTTGAAACATTGCTGCTCTAACAGCCTCCACTCTTCTGGGAAGGCTTTCCACTAGATGTTGAAACATTGCTGTTAGGACTTGCTTCCATTCAGCCTAAAGCACATTAGTGAGGTTGGGCACTGATGTTGGGTGATTAGGCCTGGCTCGCAGTCGGCGTTCCAATTCATCCCAAAGCTGTTGGATGGGGTTGACTTGAGGGCATCTGTGCAGGCCAGACAAGTTTTTCCACACCAATCTCGACAAACCATTTCTGTATGGACCTCACTTTGTGCACTGGGGTATTGTCATGCTGAAACGGGAAAGGACCTTCCCCAAATTGTGCCACAAAGTTGGAGGCACAGAATCGTCTAGAATGTCATAGTATGCTGTAGCGTTAAGATTTCCCTTCACTGGAACTAAGGGGCCAAACCAAGAAAAGCAGCCCCAGACCTTTACTCCTCCTCCACCAAACTTTACAGTTGGCCCCACGCATTCAGGCAGGAAGTGTTCTGGCAAATTCGTGGTGAAGTGGGATTCATCACTCCAGAGAAGGTGTTTCCACTGCTTCAGAGTCCAATGGCAGAGAGCTTTATATCACTCTTGCAGACACTCGTCACTGAGCTCTTCAGTAAAGGCCATTCTACTGCCAATACTTGTCTATGGAGATTGCATGGCGGTGTGATCAATTGTATACACCTGTCAGCAACATGTGTTGTGAAAATAGCCAGATTCACTCATTTGAAAGGGTGTCCACATACGTTTGTATATAAAGTGTACTTGATAGGGAATGAAGATATTATCCATGCCTAAAGGTGGTACCATTACCTCAACTAGACGGTCTGTGACACTAGCGGTTTGCCTCTCAGTTGAATGCTGCTCAGCATAGTTGCTTGTACTTGGGCCTGCAGTTAGTGTCAGCACATAACCCCTGAGCCAATCAGAAAACAAGTCATAGTGATAATCTTACAATGTGATAGAAACTAGTGTTGTATATTGTTCCAAGCATCCCACTGGTATGTAGCAAGCATAACAAAGAAACTATTGTCTGACCAAAGGGTTCCCTTTTCAAAGTGGCTTCTTGGAGGTGTGTGCTTTCATTGCGATGCTAATCACAGAACAGCAAATGCAGCAATATCCATGTGAAGGGATCATGGTTTAATATTTCATTACCAACAGACTTACCCGAACCCATCAGAGAATCACGGCCCCCTTCAATAGAAATGATCCCGGTGATGAGACCTGTCTCAGATCAATGGTTTATTAATCTGAGCTAACACACGCACCATTGATTTCAGCTAAATCTGCCTGGAGGACTCAACACTGCAGCCGACACCTCTCCACCCAATGAGAAATGCATCCGCCATCCCTTTGGGTCCAACGCATCATTAACGTGTTTTTGTACTCTTTCAATGTACTGTCAATATGTTACAGCTGACGCACAGGCTTTCAGCCTACACACTATATAGTATTCACAACAGTCATAAGTGATCCAAAAGTTTTATTCTGTTGCAAATGACACGTACTTTACATTCATACGAGGACTAAGATTGTATTTCATACTTTGAGTAGTAGGTATCATTAGTAGGACCACTGCTTTCTCACACTAGGATGCAATTTGGCAGGGGTGGGCGGGGTCAGAATCACCCACTTTATTTTGCAATCTGCCATATTTTTCTCTCACAGATATGGAGATGCAATTCCAAGAACAGACATCTGGCTGTTGTGAGGGAGCGCAAACAGAGAGGTCTGATTCCAGGGAAGGAGGGAGGAAATCATGGACGGAGTTGAACTCTGACCCCCTCTACTCAATTGATAAAATTGGATTGTTGGTTTCTAAATGTCAGACGGCACAGACACACACACACACTGCCCGACGTGAGCAAAAGGTTTCCGACAATTATAGCAAATAGGAAAGAAAACAAGGGACTCCAAGTCGTATCAGGGCCCAGAGTAGGTGTATTGTCCCGGTTCCTTCTTCCAATTTGTGAGGAGCTCACTTTCACTTTCTCCAGGGGGTCAAAAAGCCATCCGCTTCCATCAGGGATCAGTCTGTCCTAAAAGAACCATGTTTTTCTGGAAGAAAACAGCCCCTGTACATGGCCACACATCAACAACTATATAGAAGTAACACTTTACATGAGGGTCTGCTTGTAAGGAGAATGAATGTGAGTGGCGATTCTCCATACGGGGCAGTTCTCCAAGTCACATTTTACTTAGAATTTAGGATAAAAACATATTGATGTTTCCGTTTCATGCTCTAAAAAGTCTGCTTTCGTGGTTGAATGAACCGTTTTGAGCACATTTAACTGTTTAACCAAAACAATCGAGAAAAACTGTCATGGAAAAATTCTCCTACCTGGTTAATCACATGTAGAACTTCTTAGCCGCTATGCCCATTCCATAAAGTGCAAAGCTGTCTCCTCTAATTTACCTGAAATCGCTGCTTTTCCTACCTTCTATTTTGCTAATTTGGAGTACATTGCCTGTCAGCTTCTGATAAATCTACTCGATGACGACGAGGGTGATCACTAATTTAGCAGGAGAGTTGCATGATGCCTAACAATGTTGCTGGTGGGTTAAAGTAGGACTGTTGTGTGATGCCCAACAATGTTGCTGGTGGGTTAAAGTAGGAATGTTGTGTGATGCATAACAATGTTGCTGGTGGGTTAAAGTAGGAATGTTGTGTGATGCATAACAATGTTGCTGGTGGGTTAAAGTAGGAATGTTGTGTGATGCATAACAATGTTGCTGGTGGGTTAAAGTAGGAATGTTGTGTGATGCATAACAATGTTGCTGGTGGGTTAAAGTAGGACTGTTGTGTGATGCATAACAATGTTGCTGGTGGGTTAAAGTAGGAATGTTGTGTGATGCCCAACAATGTTGCTGGTGGGTTAAAGTAGGACTGTTGTGTGATGCATAACAATGTTGCTGGTGGGTTAAAGTAGGACTGTTGTGTGATGCATAACAATGTTGCTGGTGGGTTAAAGTAGGACTGTTGTGTGATGCATAACAATGTTGCTGGTGGGTTAAAGTAGGACTGTTGTGTGATGCATAACAATGTTGCTGGTTGGTTAAAGTAGGACTGTTGTGTGATGCCAAACAATGTTGCTGGTGGGTTAAAGTAGGAATGTTGTGTGATGCCAAACAATGTTGCTGGTGGGTTAAAGTAGGAGTGTTGTGTGATGCCTAACAATGTTGCTGGTGGGTTAAAGTAGGAGTGTTGTGTGATGCCAAACAATGTTGCTGGTGGGTTAAAGTAGGAGTGTTGTGTGATGCCTAACAATGTTGCTGGTGGGTTAAAGTAGGAGTGTTGTGTGATGCCGAACAATGTTGCTGGTGGGTTAAAGTAGGAGTGTTGTGTGATGCCTAACAATGTTGCTGGTGGGTTAAAGTAGGAATGTTGTGTGATGCATAACAATGTTGCTGGTGGGTTAAAGTAGGACTGTTGTGTGATGCATAACAATGTTGCTGGTGGGTTAAAGTAGGACTGATGTGTAATGTATAACAATGTTGCTGGTGGGTTAACGTAGGACTGTTGTGTGATGCATAACAATGTTGCTGGTGGGTTAAAGTAGGACTGTTGTGTGATGCATAACAATGTTGCTGGTGGTTTGAAGTAGGACTGTTGTGTGATGCATAACAATGTTGCTGGTGGGTTAAAGTAGGACTGTTGTGTGATGCATAACAATGTTGCTGGTGGGTTAAAGTAGGAGTGTTGTGTGATGCCTAACAATGTTGCTGGTGGGTTAAAGTAGGAGTGTTGTGTGATGCCTAACAATGTTGCTGGTTGGTTAAAGTAGGAATGTTGTGTGATGCCTAACAATGTTGCTGGTGGGTTAAAGTAGGAGTGTTGTGTGATGCCTAACAATGTTGCTGGTGGGTTAAAGTAGGAGTGTTGTGTGATGCCTAACAATGTTGCTGGTTGGTTAAAGTAGGAATGTTGTGTGATGCCTAACAATGTTGCTGGTGGGTTAAAGTATTGATCAGCCTGCTCTCTCGTTCTTCCTCCCCCAACCTGCTCTCTCGTTCTTCCTCCCCCAACCTGCTCTCTCGTTCTTCCTCACCCAACCTGCTCTCTCGTTCTTCCTCCCCCAACCTGCTCTCTCGTTCTTCCTCCCCCAACCTGCTCTCTCGTTCTTCCTCCCCCAACCTGCTCTCTCGTTCTTCCTCCCCAACCTGCTCTCTCGTTCTTCCTCCCCCAACCTGCTCTCTCGTTCTTCCTCCCCCAACCTGCTCTCTCATTCTTCCTCCCCAAACTGCTCTCTCGTTCTTCCTCCCCCAACCTGCTCTCTCGTTCTTCCTCCCCCCAACCTGCTCTCTCGTTCTTCCTCCCCCCAACCTGCTCTCTCGTTCTTCCTCCCCCCAACCTGTTCTCTCGTTCTTCCTCCCCAACCTGCTCTCTCGTTCTTCCTCCCCAATCTGCTCTCTCGTTCTTCCTCCCCAACCTGCTCTCTCGTTCTTCCTCCCCAACCTGCTCTCTCGTTCTTCCTCCCCCAACCTCGTCTCTGGTTCTTCCTCCCCCCAACCTGCTCTCTCGTTCTTCCTCCCCCAACCTCGTCTCTGGTTCTTCCTCCCCCCAACCTGCTCTCTCGTTCTTCCTCCCCCCAACCTGCTCTCTCGTTCTTCCTCCCCCAACCTGCTCTCTCGTTCTTCTTCCCCCCAACCTGCTCTGTCGTTCTTCCTCCCCCCAACCTGCTCTCTCGTTCTTCTTCCCCCCAACCTGCTCTCTTGTTCTTCCTCCCCCCAACCTGCTCTCTCGTTCTTCCTCCCACCAACCTGCTCTCTCGTTCTTCCTCCCCAATCTGCTCTCTCGTTCTTCCTCCCCAACCTGCTCTCTCGTTCTTCCTCCCCCTAACCTGCTCTCTCGTTCTTCCTCCCCCAACCTGCTCTCTCGTTCTTCCTCCCCAACCTGCTCTCTCGTTCTTCCTCCCCAACCTGCTCTCTCGTTCTTCCTCCCCAACCTGCTCTCTCGTTCTTCCTCCCCAACCTGCTCTCTCGTTCTTCCTCCCCAACCTGCTCTCTCGTTCTTCCTCCCCCAACCTCGTCTCTGGTTCTTCCTCCCCCCAACCTGCTCTCTCGTTCTTCCTCCCCCAACCTGCTCTCTCGTTCTTCTTCCCCCCAACCTGCTCTCTCGTTCTTCCTCCCCCCAACCTGCTCTCTCGTTCTTCTTCCCCCCAACCTGCTCTCTTGTTCTTCCTCCCCCCAACCTGCTCTCTCGTTCTGCCTCCCCCCAACCTGCTCTCTCGTTCTTCCTCCCCAATCTGCTCTCTCGTTCTTCCTCCCCAACCTGCTCTCTCGTTCTTCCTCCCCCTAACCTGCTCTCTCGTTCTTCCTCCCCCTATCTGTTCTCTGATGATCAATGAACCAGGAACAGCGTTGACACCTGACGGAGACACCTGACGGAGACACCTGACGGAGACACCTGACACCTGACGGAGACACCTGACGGAGACTGCTAAAGGAGACACCTGACGGAGACACCCGACGGAGACACCTGACGTAGACACCTGACGGAGACAGCTGACACCTGACGGAGACACCTGACGGAGACACCTGACGGAGACTGCACAGAACATTCCTTTATCCCTGTTACCACCCACCTTTCTTTGAGCAGCTACAGTAACACCACATGCATCAAGCCATCCATCATCTTGGAGAAGTCTTGCTGTACCTCAACATGGCCCGGTGTGTTTCTGCCAAAGAGGACTTAACAGATTAGTGGGAAAAACTCATTCTAGGTTCCCTTTATTTATTTAAATCTTTGATGGGAGATTTTGGGGGATAGGAATGAGGTTGATGGTAATTAAGAGATGAAGACTTTCCTGGGCATCGCTCAGGCTGTTTCTATAAACCTGACAGAGATGACAGACTCTCCTTGGCATCACTCAGGCTGTTTCTGTACACCTGACAGAGATGAAGACTCTCCTTGACACCGCTCAGGGTGTTTCTGTAAACCTAACAGAGATGAGGACTCTCCTTGACATCGCTCAGGCTGTTCCTGTAAACCTGACAGAGATGACAGACTCTCCTTGGCATCGCTCAGGCTGTTTCTGTAAACCTGACAGAGATGACAGACTCTCCTTGGCATCACTCAGGCTGTTCCTGTAAACCTGACAGAGATGACAGACTCTCCTTGGCATCGCTCAGGCTGTTTCTGTAAACCTGACAGAGATGACAGACGCTCCTTGGCATCACTCAGGCTGTTCCTGTAAACCTGACAGAGATGAAGACTCTCCTTGGCATCGCTCAGGCTGTTTCTGTAAACCTGACAGAGATGAAGACTCTCCTTGGCATCGCTTAGGCTGTTTCTGTAAACCTGACAGAGATGACAGACTCTCCTTGGCATCGCTCAGGCTGTTCCTGTAAACCTGACAGAGATGAAGACTCTCCTTGGCATCGCTCAGGCTGTTTTTGTAAACCTGACAGAGATGAAGACTCTCCCTGGCATCGCTCAGGCTGTTTCTGTAAACCTGACAGAGATGAAGACTCTCCCTGGCATCGCTCAGGCTGTTTCTGTAAACCTGACAGAGATGAAGACTCTCCTTGGCATCGCTCAGGCTGTTCCTGTAAACCTGATAGAGATGACAGGCTCTCCTTGGCATCGCTCAGGCTGTTTCTGTAAACCTGACAGAGATGAAGACTCTCCTGGGGATCGCTCAGGCTGTTTCTGTAAACCTGACAATCACAGGGGGATGACTACATGACTGTGTGAGTGGTTGTGTGTGTGTGTGTGTGCAAGCGTGCGCGCATGTGTGTCTGTGTGTGCGCGCACGTGTGTGTGTGCGCGCGCATATGTGTGTGTGTGCGTGTGTGTGTGTGTGTGTGTGTGTGTGTGTGTGTATGTGTGTGTGTGTGTGTGTGCTATTTCCCCGGCATAAATCATGACACATCTCATCAAAACAAGATCACTTAAATAACAAAGACATTGGCGCTTTACATCTCTCTCCTTGTGTCCTCTTTATCCTACTGTCATGATGAGACCGTGGTGTGGAGTTGTGTTCAAGTGTGATTTAGAGACCAGGATGTGGAGTTGTGTTCTTGTGTGATTTAGAGACCAGGATGTGGAGTTGTGTTCTTGTGTGATTAGGGACCAGGATGTGGAGTTGTGTTCTTGTGTGATTAGGGACCAGGATGTGGAGTTGTGTTCTTGTGTGATTAGGGACCAGGATGTGGAGTTGTGTTCTTGTGTGATTAGGGACCAGGATGTGGAGTTCTGTTCTTTTGTGATTTAGAGACCAGGATGTGGAGTTGTGTTCTTGTGTGATTAGGGACCAGGATGTGGAGTTGTGTTCTTGTGTGATTAGGGACCAGGATGTGGAGTTGTGTTCTTGTGTGATTAGGGACCAGGATGTGGAGTTGTGTTCTTGTGTGATTAGGGACCAGGATGTGGAGTTGTGTTCTTGTGTGATTAGGGACCAGGATGTGGAGTTGTGTTCTTGTGTGATTAGGGACCAGGATGTGGAGTTGTTTTCTTGTGTGATTCAGAGACCAGGATGTGGAGTTGTGTTCTTGTGTGATTAGGGACCAGGATGTGGAGTTCTGTTCTTGTGTGATTCAGAGACCAGGATGTGGAGTTGTGTTCTTGTGTGACTCAGAGACCAGGATGTGGAGTTGTGTTCTTGTGCGATTCAGGGACCAGGATGTGGAGTTGTGTTCTTGTGTGATTCAGAAACCAGGATGTGGAGTTGTGTTCTTGTGTGATTCAGAAACCAGGATGTAGAGTTGTGTTCTTTTGTGATTCAGAAACCAGGATGTGGAGTTATGTTGTTGTGTGATTCAGAAACCAGGATGTGGAGTTGTGTTCTTGTGTGATTCAGAGACCAGGATGTGGAGTTGTGTTCTTGTGTGATTCAGAGACCAGGATGTGGAGTTGTGTTCTTGTGTGATTCAGAGACCAGGATGTGGAGTTGTGTTCTTGTGTGATTCAGAGACCAGGATGTGGAGTTGTGTTCTTGTGTGATTCAGAGACCAGGATGTGGAGTTGTGTTCTTGTGTGATTCAGAAACCAGGATGTGGAGTTGTGTTCTTGTGTGATTCAGAAACCAGGATGTGGAGTTGTGTTCTTGTGTGATTCAGAAACCAGGATGTGGAATTGTGTTCTTGTGTGATTCAGAGACCAGGATGTGGAGTTGTGTTCTTGTGATGAGTGGCTCCCCTGTGGTGCTGGTTGTGTGAAGTTGGGATGTTGTGTTTGTGCTGTACAGCTGAGGTGGCGTGATCTTGAGACAGTCATGCTGTGCATCGTGTGGTTTTCAGTGCTCAGTGTATCACATCAAATTGTATTTGTCACATGCGCCGAATACAACAGGTGTAGTAGACCTTACAGTGAAATGCTTACTGACAAGTCCTTAACCAACAGTGCAGCTTTTCAGAAAATACTTTCAAAATGTAAAATAAAAATAAGAGATAAGAATAACAAAAAAAAAATTGTGGGAGGAGGCCAACGCAAAGAGTCTGGGTAGCCATTTTATTAGCTGTTCGGGAGTTGTATGGCTTGGGGGTAGAAGCTATTTAGGAGCCTCTTGGAGCTAGACTTGGCGCTCCGGTACCACTTGCAGTGCGGTAGCAGAGAGAACAGTCTATGACTAGAGTGACTGGAGTCTTTGACTATTTTGTGTGGATACTCTGCTCTTTGAGGCTGTGGCGATGATGGTGCCTGTTAAAGTGGGATCAACAGAGTATTGTGTTGCGTCCATTGAGTAGAGATTCCCAGTGGCAAGATTATGGCTGAATGTGTTACAATACCCAGGGATGTCTATCAGGAGCTGTGTTATAATACCCAGGGATGTCTATCAGGGACTGTGTTGTAATACCCATGGATGTCTATCAGGGACTGTGTTATAATACCCAGGGATGTCTATCAGGGACTGTGTTATAAAACCCAGGGATGTCTATCAGGAGCTGTGTTATAGTACCCAGGGATATCTATCAGGGACTGTGTTATAATACCCAGGGATGTCTATCGGGGACTGTGTTATAATACCCAGGGATGTCTATCGGGGACTGTGTTATAATACCCAGGGATGTCTATCAGGGACTGTGTTATAATACCCAGGGATGTCTATCAGGGACTGTGTTATAATACCCAGGGATGTCTATCAGGGACTGTGTTATAATACCCAGGGATGTCTATCAGGAGCTGTGTAATAATACCCAGGGATGTCTATCAGGAGCTGTGTTATAGTACCCAGGGATGTCTATCAGGAGCTGTGTTATAATACCCAGGGATGTCTATCAGGAGCTGTGTAATAATACCCAGGGATGTCTATCAGGGACTGTGTTATAATACCCAGGGATGTCTATCAGGGACTGTGTTATAATACCCAGGGATGTCTATCAGGGACTGTGTTATAATACCCAGGGATGTCTATCATGAGCTGTGTTATAATACCCAGGGATATCTATCAGGAGCTGTGTTATATTACCCAGGGATGTCTATCAGGGACTGTGTTATAATACCCAGGGATGTCTATCAAGAGCTGTGTTATAATACCCAGGGATGTCTATCAGGGACTGTGTTATAATACCCAGGGATGTCTATCATAGACTGTGTTATAATACCCAGGGATGTCTATCAGGACTGTGTTATAATACCCAGGGATGTCTATCAGGGACTGTGTTATAATACCCAGGGATGTCTATCAGGGACTGTGTTATAATACCCAGGGATGTCTATCAAGAGCTGTGTTATAATACCCAGGGATGTCTATCAGGGACTGTGTTATAATACCCAGGGATATCTATCAGAGACTGTGTTATAATACCCAGGGATGTCTATCAGGGACTGTGTTATAATACCCAGAGATGTCTATCAGGGACTGTGTTGTAATACCCAGGGATGTCTATCAGGGACTGTGTTATAATACCCAGGGATGTCTATCAAGAGCTGTGTTATAATACCCAGGGATGTCTATCAGGAGCTGTGTTATATTACCCAGGGATGTCTATCAGGGACTGTGTTATAATACCCAGGGATGTCTATCAGGAGCTGTGTTATATTACCCAGGGATGTCTATCAGGGACTGTGTTATAATACCCAGGGATGTCTATCAGGGACTGTGTTATAATACCCAGGGATGTCTATCAGGGACTGTGTTATAATACCCAGGGATGTCTATCAGGGACTGTGTTATCATACCCAGGGATGTCTATCAGGGACTGTGTTATAATACCCAGGGATGTCTATCAGGAGCTGTGTTATAACACCCAGGGATGTCTATCAGGGACTGTGTTATAATACCCAGGGATGTCTATCAGGAGCTGTGTTATAACACCCAGGGATGTCTATCAGGGACTGTGTTATAATAGCCAGGGATGTCTATCAGGAGCTGTGTTATAACACCCAGGGATGTCTATCAGGGACTGTGTTATATTACCCAGGGATGTCTATCAGGAGCTGTGTTATAATACCCAGGGATGTCTATCAGGAGCTGTGTTACAATACCCAGGGATGTCTATCAGGAGCTGTGTTATAATACCCAGGGATGTCTATCAGGAGCTGTGTTATAACACCCAGGGATGTCTATCAGGGACTGTGTTATATTACCCAGGGATGTCTATCAGGAGCTGTGTTATAATACCCAGGGATGTCTATCAGGAGCTGTGTTATAATACCCAGGGATGTCTATCAGGAGCTGTGTTATATTACCCAGGGATGTGTATCAGGGACTGTGTTATAATACCCAGGGATGTCTATCAGGAGCTGTGTGATAGGAGGTTTAGACACGGATGATCCCACACAAACAGCTCAATAGCCTCTCTACATAACCAATGTCCTCGTGCCGTCACCACGAACGTTCACACATGCTAATGTGATGGACGTTACGCTGCTTGCTTAGCGAGTACCACTTCTTCCTGATTCAGCGTAACACTGAGGCTCGAACTCAGGAACTACGCCTCGCAAACACACGTGCCCACCCTCCTGAAGGAACATACCAGTCATGCCTCATAAAAGCAGGCTATTGGGCAGTGCAAGCGGAGCCAGTTCAGGCTAAGGAGAGAGTATCCTACACTCCCATGTCTGAAACTAACAGATTCTCACACTGGTAAAGTAGAAGCCAGTTCAGGCTGAGGAGTGAGTATCCTACACTCCCATGTCTGAAACTAACAGATTCTCACACTGGTAAAGTAGAAGCCAGTTCAGGCTGAGGAGTGAGTATCCTACACTCCCATGTCTGAAACTAACAGATTCTCACACTGTAAAGTAGAAGCCAGTTCAGGCTGAGGAGTGAGTATCCAACACTCCCATGTCCTTGACTAACAGATTCTCACACTGGTAAAGTAGAAGCCAGTTCAGGCTGAGGAGTGAGTATCCAACACTCCCATGTCTGAAACTAACAGATTCTCACACTGGTAAAGTAGAAGCCAGTTCAGGCTGAGGAGTGAGTATCCAACACTCCCATGTCCTTGACTAACAGATTCTCACACTGGTAAAGTAGAAGCCAGTTCAGGCTGAGGAGTGAGTATCCAACACTCCCATGTCCTAGACTAACAGATTCTCACACTGGTAAAGTAGAAGCCAGTTCAGGCTGAGGAGTGAGTATTCAACACCCCCATGTCCTAGACTAACAGATTCTCACACTAGTAAAGTAGAAGCCAGTTCAGGCTGAGGAGTGAGTATTCAACACTCCCATGTCCTAGACTAACAGATTCTCACACTGGTAAAAGTAGAAGCCAGTTCAGGCTGAGGAGTGAGTATCCTACACTCCCATGTCTGAAACTAACAGATTCTCACACTGGTAAAGTAGAAGCCAGTTCAGGCTGAGGAGTGAGTATCCTACACTCCCATGTCTGAAACTAACAGATTCTCACACTGGTAAAGTAGAAGCCAGTTCAGGCTGAGGAGTGAGTATCCAACACTCCCATGTCTGAAACTAACAGATTCTCACACTGGTAAAGTAGAAGCCAGTTCAGGCTGAGGAGAGAGTATCCAACACTCCCATGTCTGAAACTAACAGATTCTCACACTGGTAAAGTAGAAGCTTCCAGTCTGTATCCACTAAATTCACCTTTCAGATATTTCCCTGAGAAATCATTCAAGTGTGGGCTGTTACAATCATTTACTCTACAATATCCACATCTCCTCTTTATATCAGAAGAAACCAATATTAATATGCAACTGCATACCATCTCCTAACACTGTCTCGGCTTCGTAGGACACTTTCTCTAAATCAAATGGAAATGCTGAACTGATCCTCCCATGTCCTACAGGCTGCTGCCGGGGATATAACAAGATTAAAACCTAATAGATTTTCAGGAAGTGTCAAGCACTGGAGACTGAATTATTCACCCATTCATATTGTTCTCTGGATTGAAATGCTCTGGGCAAAAAAAGAAAACTACGTGTTGTTTTTCAAATATATTCCTCCACTCTGAATATTTCATACTTTTGTGTCGCTGGAGGTTGTAAAATGCTACCGGTGAAAGAAAAGTTTAGAATTTAGTTCCTGTTATCCGATGAATCAACCCTTTATGATGCTGTGTCCTTCTGAAAACAAACAAGAATCTAAATTCCCCAATACAATTGTGCTGGCTGCAATATTGGCAAAACTTATGTCCCAGGTTTTTCCACCACCCTTTGACATTGCATCAAGGATTTGTTATCAGAAAGAGGAAGGAGGCATTCATTGATCTAACAACAACAAAAAATTGTTTAAAGCTTGCTTTCAGTTATTTCCTTTTTTGTCAAAGGTTTTTTTTATTTTTTATGTCAATTCCAGCATTTTTCAAGGGCTCTTATCCAATTTAATTTGCACAATGTGTAACACATACAGTGCCTTGCGAAAGTATTCGGCCCCCTTGAACTTTGCGACCTTTTGCCACATTTCAGGCTTCAAACATAAAGATATAAAACTGTATTTTATTGTGAAGAATCAACAACAAGTGGGACACAATCATGAAGTGGAACGAGATTTATTGGATATTTAAAACTTTTTTAACAAATCAAAAACTGAAAAATTGGGCGTGCAAAATTATTCAGCCCCTTTACTTTCAGTGCAGCAAACTCTCTCCAGAAGTTCAGTGAGGATCTCTGAATGATCCAATGTTGACCTAAATCACTAATGATGATAAATACAATCCACCTGTGTGTAATCAAGTCTCCGTATAAATGCACCTGCACTGTGATAGTCTCAGAGGTCCGTCAAAAGCGCAGAGAGCATCATGAAGAACAAGGAACACACCAGGCAGGTCCGAGATACTGTTGTGAAGAAGTTTAAAGCCGGATTTGGATACAAAACGATTTCCCAAGCTTTAAACATCCCAAGGAGCACTGTGCAAGCGATAATATTGAAATGGAAGGAGTATCAGACCACTGCAAATCTACCAAGACCTGGCCGTCCCTCTAAACTTTCAGCTCATACAAGGAGAAGACTGATCAGAGATGCAGCCAAGAGGCCCATGATCACTCTGGATGACCTGCAGAGATCTACAGCTGAGGTGGGAGACTCTGTCCATAGGACAACAATCAGTCGTATATTGCACAAATCTGGCCTTTATGGAAGAGTGGCAAGAAGAAAGCCATTTCTTAAAGATATCCATTAAAAGTGTCGTTTAAAGTTTGCCACAAGCCACCTGGGAGACACACCAAACATGTGGAAGAAGGTGCTCTGGTCAGATGAAACCAAAATTTAACTTTTTGGCAACAATGCAAAACGTTATGTTTGGCGTAAAAGCAACACAGCTGAACACACCATCCCCACTGTCAAACGTGGTGGTGGCAGCATCATGGTTTGGGCCTGCTTTTCTTCAGCAGGGACAGAGAAGATGGTTAAAATTGATGGGGAGATGGATGGAGCCAAATACAGGACCATTCTGGAAGAAAACCTGATGGAGACTGCAAAAGACCTGAGACTGGGACCGAGATTTATATATCTATATATTGACATATTCAATCAATCCCTATACCAGTCTGCTGTTCCCACATGCTTCAAGAGGGCCACCATTGTTCCTGTTCCCAAGAAAGCTAAGGTAACTGAGCTAAACGACTACCGCCCCGTAGCACTCACTTCCGTCATCATGAAGTGCTTTGAGAGACTAGTCAAGGACCATATCACCTCCACCCTACCTGACACCCTAGACCCACTCCAATTTGCTTACCGCCCAAATAGGTCCACAGACGATGCAATCTCAACCACACTGCACACCGCCCTAACCCATCTGGACAAGAGGAATACCTATGTGAGAATGCTGTTCATTGACTACAGCTCGGCATTCAACACCATAGTACCCTCCAAGCTCGTCATCAAGCTCGAGACCCTGGGTCTCGACCCCGCCCTGTGCAACTGGGTACTGGACTTCCTGACGGGCCGCCCCCAGGTGGTGAGGGTAGGCAACAACATCTCCTCCCCGCTGATCCTCAACACTGGGGCCCCACAAGGGTGCGTTCTGAGCCCTCTCCTGTACTCCCTGTTCACCCACGACTGCGTGGCCACGCACGCCTCCAACTCAATCATCAAGTTTGCGGACGACACAACAGTGGTAGGCTTGATTACCAACAACGACGAGACGGCCTACAGGGAGGAGGTGAGGGCCCTCGGAGTGTGGTGTCAGGAAAATAACCTCACACTCAACGTCAACAAAACTAAGGAGATGATTGTGGACTTCAGGAAACAGCAGAGGGAACACCCCCCTATCCACATCGATGGAACAGTAGTGGAGAGGGTAGCAAGTTTTAAGTTCCTCGGCATACACATCACAGACAAACTGAATTGGTCCACTCACACAGACAGCATTGTGAAGAAGGCGCAGCAGCGCCTCTTCAACCTCAGGAGGCTGAAGAAATTGGCTTGTCACCAAAAGCACTCACAAACTTCTACAGATGCACAATCGAGAGCATCCTGGCGGGCTGTATCACCGCCTGGTACGGCAACTGCTCCGCCCTCAACCGTAAGGCTCTCCAGAGGGTGGTGAGGTCTGCACAACGCATCACCGGGGGCCAACTACCTGCCCTCCAGGACACCTACACCACCCGATGTCACAGGAAGGCCATAAAGATCATCAAGGACATCAACCACCCGAGCCACTGCCTGTTCACCCCGCTATCATCCAGAAGGCGAGGTCAGTACAGGTGCATCAAAGCTGGGACCGAGAGACTGAAAAACAGCTTCTATCTCAAGGCCATCAGACTGTTAAACAGCCACCACTAACATTGAGTGGCTGCTGCCAACACACTGACACTGACTCAACTCCAGCCACTTTAATAATGGGAATTGATGGGAAATGATGTAAATATATCACTAGCCACTTTAAACAATGCTACCTTATATAATGTTACTTACCCTACATTATTCATCTCATATGCATACGTAT
>NC_048590.1:49864387-49909387 GCF_013265735.2 Oncorhynchus mykiss
CTGAAATAACCCCTAGCCTCATGGTACAGTCCCAGGACTCTGAAATAACCCCTAGACTCATGGTGCAGTCCCAGGACTCTGAAATAACCCCTAGCCTCATGGTGCAGTCCCAGGACTCTGAAACAACCCATAGACTCATGGTGCATTCCCAGGATTCTGAAATAACCCATAGACTCATGGTGCATTCCCAGGATTCTGAAATAACCCCTAGACTCATGGTGCAGTCCCAGGACTCTGAAATAACCCATAGACTCATGGTGCAGTCCCAGGACTCTGAAATAACCCCTAGACTCATGGTGCAGTCCCAGGACTCTGAAATAACCCCTAGACTCATGGTACAGACCCAGGACTCTGAAATAACCCATAGACTCATGGTGCAGTCCCAGGACTCTGAAACAACCCATAGACTCATGGTGCAGTCCCAGGACTCTGAAATAACCCCTAGACTCATGGTACAGTCCCAGGACTCTGAAATAATCCCTAGACTCATGGTGCAGTCCCAGGACTCTGAAATAACCCCTAGCCTCATGGTGCAGTCCCAGGACTCTGAAACAACCCCTAGACTCATGGTGCATTCCCAGGACTCTGAAATAACCCCTAGACTCATGGTACAGTCTCAGGACTCTGAAATAACCCCTAGACTCATGGTGCAGTCCCAGGACTCTGAAATAACCCCTAGACTCATGGTGCAGTCCCAGGACTCTGAAATAACCCCTAGACTCATGGTGCAGTCCCAGGACTCTGAAACAACCCATAGACTCATGGTGCAGTCCCAGAACTCTGAAATAACCCCTAGACTCATGGTGCAGTCCCAGGACACTGAAATAAACCCTAGACTCATGGTACAGTCCCAGGACTCTGAAATAACCCATAGACTCATGGTGCAGTCCCAGGACTCTGAAATAACCCCTAGACTCATGGTACAGTCCCAGGACTCTGAAATAACCCCTAGACTCATGGTACAGTCCCAGGACTCTGAAATAACCCATAGACTCATGGTGCAGTCCCAGGACTCTGAAATAACCCATAGACTCATGGTGCAGTCCCAGGACTCTGAAATAACCCCTAGCCTCATGGTACAGTCCCAGGACTCTGAAATAACCCATAGACTCATGGTGCAGTCCCAGGACTCTGAAATAACCCATAGACTCATGGTGCAGTCCCAGGACTCTGAAATAACCCATAGACTCATGGTGCAGTCCCAGTACTCTGAAATAACCCCTAGACTCATGGTGCAGTCCCAGGACACTGAAATGACCCATAGACTCATGGTACAGTCCCAGGACTCTGAAATAACCCCTAGACTAGTTTGTTAGTTTGTTTGTGCCTGGAATGGTGTTGTGCTGAACGTACAAGGAATACAATGCTTTCATAAATTGTAAAACCTACACTATGTTAGATACGACCACTCTGAACAGAATTGTAAAACCTACACTATGTTAGATACGACCCCTCTGAACAGTATTGTAAAACCTACACTATGTTAGATACGACCCCTCTGAACAGTATTGTAAAACCTACACTATGTTAGATACGACCACTCTGAACAGAATTGTAAAACCTACACTATGTTAGATAGGACCCCTCTGAACAGTATTGTAAAACCTACACTATGTTAGATACGACCACTCTGAACAGAATTGTAAAACCTACACTATGTTAGATACGACCCCTCTGAACAGTATTGTAAAACCTACACTATGTTAGATACGACCCCTCTGAACAGTATTGTAAAACCTACACTATGTTAGATACGACCACTCTGAACAGTATTGTAAAACCTACACTATGTTAGATACGACCACTCTGAACAGTATTGTAAAACCTACACTATGTTAGATACGACCCCTCTGAACAGTATTGTAAAACCTACACTATGTTAGATACGACCCCTCTGAACAGTATTGTAAAACCTACACTATGTTAGATACGACCACTCTGAACAGTATTGTAAAACCTACACTATGTTAGATACGACCACTCTGAACAGAATTGTAAAACCTACACTATGTTAGATACGACCACTCTGAACAGAATTGTAAAACCTACACTATGTTAGATACGACCACTCTGAACAGTATTGTAAAACCTACACTATGTTAGATACGACCACTCTGAACAGAATTGTAAAACCTACACTATGTTAGATACGACCCCTCTGAACAGTATTGTAAAACCTACACTATGTTAGATACGACCACTCTGAACAGAATTGTAAAACCTACACTATGTTAGATACGACCCCTCTGAACAGTATTGTAAAACCTACACTATGTTAGATACGACCACTCTGAACAGTATTGTAAAACCTACACTATGTTAGATACGACCACTCTGAACAGAATTGTAAAACCTACACTATGTTAGATAGGACCACTCTGAACAGTATTGTAAAACCTAGACTATGTTAGATACGACCACTCTGAACAGTATTGTAAAACCTACACTATGTTAGATACGACCACTCTGAACAGTATTGTAAAACCTACACTATGTTAGATACGACCCCTCTGAACAGTATTGTAAAACCTACACTATGTTAGATACGACCACTCTGAACAGAATTGTAAAACCTACACTATGTTAGATACGACCACTCTGAACAGTATTGTAAAACCTACACTATGTTAGATACGACCACTCTGAACAGAATTGTACATGTACTGTAAAGCAAACCCACTCACCAATCTCTCTCTCTCTCCCTCAAGGCTACCATATCTGTTTTGCTTTCTGTCTCGCTGCCTCTTTCCATTGTTAAAAGGTTGAATCGCTTTGAAGTCTAAACCTGTCCTGAAGGGGGCAACAGAATGTTCTTTGAATGACAAGGACAATGTCCATTGTTAGCGGCTCCATAGTGGTGACACTGAGGTGGAAGTGTAGTGTTACCATTTAAAGCAGTGTGGGGGGGGGGGGGATCAGTCAAAGAAGGTGGACATTTAGAAGACTGGTAATAGGAAATCTGTCAGGGTAGTCTGTGAATGGAGCAAAATCACCTGAAGTGATATGTACCATGTAACTGAATGTGCTTAGCTTGTTAAACAGCCATTATAAAAGGAAGTGATATGTACCATTTAACTGAATGTACTTAGCTTGTTAAACAGCCATTATAAAAGGAAGTGATATGTACCATATAACTGAATGTACTTAGCTTGTTAAACAGCCATTATAAAAGGAAGTGATATGTACCATATAACTGAATGTATTTAGCTTGTTAAACAGCCATTATAAAAGGAAGTGATATGTACCATATAACTGAATGTACTTAGCTTGTTAAACAGCCATTATAAAAGGAAGTGATATGTACCATATAACTGAATGTACTTAGCTTGTTAAACAGCCATTATAAAAGGTTCTTGTTCTTGTGTGAGAGCTGTGTAATGTTACATTTGGTCCGTCTCTAATAGTTACCTGACTCTGTTCAGATAGTTGTGAAAGCACTTGAACAAGTAAATAACTGTTGTTCACACAGGGAGGGCGGCGCCCGTTTTAACGCCATTAAAGTACATAGGCCTGTGATGAAAGATGAGATAAAAATACATGTTTTGATGTGGATAAAACGGCTCAGGCATTTCATCTTGAATGTCTCATCTAGAGTGTGTGTCGGAGCCGTCCGGTCCTCCATAACAGCATCTGTTCCTCAGCCTGTGATGACAAACACCGTCTGAAAGATCAAACGATCTGCTGACAAAACGTCCAAAGACGAGGCTCTCTGCAGAGAAAAGTGGATAGGAAAGAAACCACATTCAGGACACTACCAGTAGGAGGACCTATCATGAACCGTTCAGGACACTACCAGTAGGAGGACCTATCATGAACCGTTCAGGACACTACCAGTAGGAGGACCTATCATGAACCGTTCAGGACACTACCAGTAGGAGGACCTATCATGAACCGTTCAGGACACTACCAGTAGGAGGACCTATCATGAACCGTTCAGGACACTACCAGTAGGAGGACCTATCATGAACCGTTCAGGACACTACCAGTAGGAGGACCTATCATGAACCGTTCAGGACACTACCAGTAGGAGGACCTATCATGAACCGTTCAGGACACTACCAGTAGGAGGACCTATCATGAACCGTTCAGAACACTAGCAGTAGGAGGACCTATCATGAACCGTTCAGGACACTACCAGTAGGAGGACCTATCATGAACCGTTCAGAACACTAGCAGTAGGAGGACCTATCATGAACCGTTCAGGACACTACCAGTAGGAGGACCTATCATGAACCGTTCAGGACACTACCAGTAGGAGGACCTATCATGAACCGTTCTTGACACTACCAGTAGGAGGACCTATCATGAACCGTTCAGAACACTAGCAGTAGGAGGACCTATCATGAACCGTTCAGGACACTACCAGTAGGAGGACCTATCATGAACCGTTCAGGACACTACCAGTAGGAGGACCTATCATGAACCGTTCAGGACACTACCAGTAGGATGACCTATCATGAACCGTTCAGAACACTAGCAGTAGGAGGACCTATCATGAACCGTTCAGGACACTAGCAGTAGGAGGACCTATCATGAACCGTTCAGAACACTAGCAGTAGGAGGACCTATCATGAACCGATCAGGACACTAGCAGTAGGAGGACCTATCATGAACCGTTCAGGACACTACCAGTAGGAGGACCTATCATGAACCGTTCAGAACACTAGCAGTAGGAGGACCTATCATGAACCGTTCAGGACACTAGCAGTAGGAGGACCTATCATGAACCGTTCAGGACACTACCAGTAGGAGGACCTATCATGAACCGTTCAGGACACTACCAGTAGGATGACCTATCATGAACTGTTAAGGACACTACCAGCGGACAGATCTATCATGAACAGTTCAGGACTCTACCAGCGGACAGATCTATCATGAACAGTTCAGGACTCTACCAGCGGACAGATCTATCATGAACAGTTCAGGACTCTACCAGCGGACAGATCTATCATGAACAGTTCAGGACTCTACCAGCGGACAGATCTATCATGAACAGTTGGAGTAGCTGCCTCCAAGTTTGCCCTTCTCGGTTGTTTGTCTTTTTGATACTGCATGTCCTTAGTTGAGACACCACTGTGAAAGTGACCTTTTCAGCTCCCTCTCTCCTCCGACAGTTCTACTCGTTTCCTGGTGATTCAGTCCTGTAACATTCCCTGGAGTATCGATGCTCCTCAACCTTGATGCTTACTGTGAGCTAAGTGGACAACAATCCCCACTCACCAACCCCCCAACAGAACCCCCACTCACCAACCCCCCAGAAGAACCCCCACTCGTCAACCCCCCAACAGAACCCACACTCACCAACCCCCAACAGAACCCCCACTCACCAACTACCCAACAGAACCCCCACTCACCAATCCCCCGACAGAACCCCCACTCACCAATCCCCCGACAGAACCCCTACTCACCAATCCCCCGACAGAACCCCCACTCACCAATCCCCCGACAGAACCCCTACTCACCAATCCCCCGACATAGAGGGAAAGCTGTGTCTCTAAAAGCATGTATGTTGGATTTTGAGGCTGTTTGACGCATTTACACTCAACTGGGCTGCTGAATATGGGACCACTTACCCTGTTCAGCGAATCCTATCAAGATATTTCAACCACCAGGTTCACTGAGTTTCTCTGGGCACTCAGTTGGATTGGATAATGCTAGATTGTCATTCGGATCCAACTTTTTCTTTCCCTGAATGACATGAGTCCTTTGACCCAGCAAAGTCAGCTGTAACCAGCATCTCATCAGAAGTGATTTGAGGAACATGCCGTGTGTGTCTGTGTCTGTGTGCGTGTGTGGTGTTTGTCTGAGTGCGGGTGTGTGCGTGTGTCTGAGTGCGTGTATGTGTCTGTGTGTCTGTCTTTCCTCCCCTCTCTACAATAGCGTTAACCCTGATAGTGGGTTTCCAATTTGCCACAGAGTCTATTAACAGTCCATTTCAGTTACCATTGGCCTAATGGATGTTGACATCAAATCTACTCTACTTGTAAATCTGGGGAGCAGACAGTCAGATGAGGTGAAACGTACGGCTGCTATTCCAAAGGATCCCGTTTTAGATTCTCTTCACTGGTGTGATGCCCATGCCCCGTAGATGCTCACCCACGTCTTGGGAAGTTAGTGGAGTTTGTTGGAAAGTCGTGACTGAAATAGAAAAGGCCCCAATAACACCCGGAGTGTTTACTGAACAGGAAGTTGACCCTTCAGCCGTGACCTCTAACGTGTACATCCGTTCACAATGCCTTAGACCCACTCCAATCTGTTTATATCACTTATTCCCTTTTCAGTGTTTTAACACTTCTTCAGTTTCAACACTGAAGTGTTGTGTAATCCTTTGTTTTTGTCACATGGGTTCACCATGCAGAATGTGATTGGTCGTCCCCTGGATAGTACAGGGTTGATTAGGGCTCACCATGCAGAATGTGTTTGGTCGTCCCCTGGATAGTACAGGGTTGATTAGGGCTCACCATGCAGAATGTGATTGGTCATCCCCTGGATAGTACAGGGTTGATTAGGGCTCACCATGCAGAATGTGATTGGTCGTCCCCTGGATAGTACAGGGATGATTAGGGCTCACCAGGCAGAATGTGATTGGTCTTCCCCTAGATAGTACAGGGTTGATTAGGGTTCACCATGCAGAATGCGATTGGTCTTCCCCTAGATAGTACAGGGTTGATTAGGGTTCACCATGCAGAATGTGATTGGTCTTCCCCTGGATAGTGCAGGGATGATTAGGGTTCACCATGCAGAATGTGATTGGTCTTCCCCTGGATAGTACAGGGTTGATTAGGGTTCACCATGCAGAATGTGATTGGTCTTCCCCTGGATAGTGCAGGGATGATTAGGGTTCACCATGCAGAATGTGATTGGTCGTCCCCTAGATAGTGCAGGGATGATTAGGGTTCACCATGCAGAATGTGATTGGTCTTCCCCTAGATAGTGCAGGGTTGATTAGGATTCACCAGGCAGAATGTGATTGGTCGTCCCCTGGATAGTGCAGGGATGATTAGAATGTGATTGGTCGTCCCCTGGATAGTACAGGGATGATTAGAATGTGATTGGTCATCCCCTGGATAGTGCAGGGACGATTAGAATGTGATTGGTCATCCCCTAGATAGTGCAGGGATGATTAGGGTTCACCATGCAGAATGTGATTGGTCATCCCCTAGATAGTGCAGGGATGATTAGGGTTCACCATGCAGAATGTGACTGGTCGTCCCCTAGATAGTGCAGGGGTGATTAGGGTTCACCATGCAGAATGTGATTGGTCGTCCCCTGGATAGTGCAGGGACGATTAGAATGTGATTGGTCGTCCCCTAGAGAGTGCAGGGATGATTAGGTTTCACCATGCAGAATGTGATTGGTCGTCCCCTAGATAGTGCAGGGATGATTAGGGTTCACCATGCAGAATGTGATTGGTCATCCCCTGGATAGTGCAGGGATGATTAGGGTTCACCATGCAGAATGTGATTGGTCGTCCCCTGGATAGTACAGGGTTGATTAGGGCTCACCATGCAGAATGTGATTGGTCGTCCCCTGGATAGTGCAGGGACGATTAGGGTTCACCATGCAGAATGTGATTGGTCATCCCCTGGATAGTGCAGGGGTGATTAGGGTTCACCATGCAGAATGTGATTGGTCATCCCCTAGATAGTGCAGGGATGATTAGGGTTCACCATGCAGAATGTGATTGGTCATCCCCTGGATAGTACAGGGATGATTAGGGTTCACCATGCAGAATGTGATTGGTCGTCCCCTAGATAGTGCAGGGACGATTAGGGTTCACCATGCAGAATGTGATTGGTCGTCCCCTGGATAGTGCAGGGTTGATTAGGGTTCACCATGCAGAATGTGATTGGTCGTCCCCTAGATAGTGCAGGGATGATTAGGGTTCACCACGCAGAATGTGATTGGTCGTCCCCTGGATAGTGCAGGGATGATTAGGGTTCACCATGCAGAATGTGATTTGTCGTCCCCTAGATAGTGCAGGGATGATTAGGGTTCACCATGCAGAATGTGATTGGTCGTCCCCTGGATAGTACAGGGTTGATTAGGGTTCACCATGCAGAATGTGATTGGTCGTCCCCTGGATAGTACAGGGTTGATTAGGGTTCACCATGCAGAATGTGATTGGTCGTCCCCTGGATAGTACAGGGTTGATTAGGGTTCACCATGCAGAATGTGATTGGTCGTCCCCTGGATAGTACAGGGATGATTAGGGTTCACCATGCAGAATGTGATTGGTCGTCCCCTAGATAGTGCACGGATGATTAGGGTTCACCATGCAGAATGTGATTGGTCTTCCCCTAGATAGTGCAGGGTTGATTAGGGTTCACCAGGCAGAATGTGATTGGTCGTCCCCTGGATAGTACAGGGATGATTAGGGTTCACCATGCAGAATGTGATTGGTCGTCCCCTGGATAGTACAGGGATGATTAGGGTTCACCATGCAGAATGTGATTGGTCTTCCCCTAGATAGTGCAGGGATGATTAGGGTTCACCATGCAGAATGTGATTGGTCTTCCCCTAGATAGTGCAGGGATGATTAGGGTTCACCATGCAGAATGTGATTGGTCGTCCCCTGGATAGTACAGGGATGATTAGGGTTCACCATGCAGAATGTGATTGGTCGTCCCCTAGATAGTGCAGGGATGATTAGGGTTCACCATGCAGAATGTGATTGGTCGTCCCCTGGATAGTACAGGGATGATTAGGGTTCACCATGCAGAATGTGATTGGTCGTCCCCTAGATAGTGCAGGGACGATTAGGGTTCACCATGCAGAATGTGATTGGTCGTCCCCTGGATAGCGCAGGTGCTTTCTCTTTGCCTTGGTCACAACATTCTAGAACATCACTAGACAGATAAGGAATGAAGGGAATTCCGCCCGGCAACATGAATTACCATCATTAATGACAAGGACAGTATTTATCTAAAGACTCACTACGTCTATGGGATTTATTTGTATGATTCATTTGTTCGGAGAAGGACGAAAGACTTCCATGTCCTTATTCAATTATTATCTGAATAGTATTTATTACAAACGTTTTGAGTGTCAGTATGTGTGGATTAAAACATAACCTCAATTTCCCTTGGTTTTAGAAATACATGGTAGTTCTGTAAAGAACAAGAACAGACAAATATACATTTTCAAAAGGAAAGTCACAGCGGTATTCTGAGAAAGCACAAGAAACATACTTCTCATCTCTGATGATGAAATTACCATGTAGGTACACTACATGACAAAAGTATTTCAAACACTGCTTGATGACCATCTCATTCCAAAATCATGAGCATTAATATGGAGTTGGTCCCCCCTCTGCTACTCTAACAGCCTCCACTCTTCTGGGAAGACTTTCCTCTGGATGTTGGAACATGGCTGTTGGGGACTTGTTTCCATTCAAACTCAAGAGGACTAGTGAGGTCGGGCACTGATTTTGGACGATTAGTCCTGGCTCGCAGTCGGCGTTCCAATTCCTCCCAAAGGTGTTCGATGGGGTTGAGGTCAGGGCTCTGTGCAGGCCAGTCAAGTTCTTCCACAAAGATCTCGACAAACCATTTCTGTATGGAACTCGCTTTGTGCACGGGGGCATTGTCATGCTGGAAGAAGAAAGGCCTTCCCCAAACTTTTTCCACAAAGTTGGAAGCAAAGAATCGTCTAGAATGTAATTGTGTGCTCAGCATTCAGATTTCCCTTCACTGGAACTAAGGGGCATAGTCCGAAACATGAAAAACAGCCCCAGACCATCATTCCTCCTACTTCAAACTTTACAGTAGGCACTATGCATTCGGGCCGGTATCATTCTCCTGGCATGCAGAGACCAATTGCGGCGAGGTTTACACCCCTCCTGCCTACACTTCACATTACGCATGGTGATCCTAGGCTTGCGTGTGCGGTTGCTTGGCTATGAAAACCCATCCCATGTAGCTTCCGACAAACAGTTCTTGTGGTGACGTTGCTCAGAGATGAAGTTTGGAATTAGGTAGTAGGTGTTGCAACCGAGGACAGACAATTGTGTGTGTCCTACCACTTTGCGGCTTAGCCGTTGTTGCTCCTAGATGTTTCCACGTCACAATGAAATAGCCAAATCCACTAATTTGAAGGGGTGTCCACATATTTGAGTATATATAGTGTATACTAATAATGGTTTGTCTACATGGTTATTACATACTCAGACTGGTGGTCTGTCTACATGGTTATTACATACTCAGACTGGTGGTCTGTCTACATGGTTATTACATACTCAGACTGGTGGTCTGTCTACATAGTTATTACATACTCAGACTGGTGGTCTGTCTACATGATTATTACATACTCAGACTGGTGGTCTGTCTACATGGTTATTACATACTCAGACTGGTGGTCTGTCTACATGGTTATTACATACTCAGACTGGAGGTCTGTCTACATGATTATTACATACTCAGACTGGTGGTCTGTCTACATGATTATTACATACTCAGACTGGTGGTCTGTCTACATAGTTATTACATACTCAGACTGGTGGTTTGTCTACATGGTTATTACATACTGAGACTGGAGGTCTGTCTACATGATTATTACATACTCAGACTGGTGGTCTGTCTACATAGTTATTACATACTGAGACTGGTGGTCTGTCTACATGGTTATTACATACTGAGACTGGAGGTCTGTCTACATGATTATTACATACTCAGACTGGTGGTCTGTCTACATGGTTATTACATACTGAGACTGGTGGTCTGTCTACATGGTTATTACATACTCAGACTGGTGGTCTGTCTACATGGTTATTACATACTCAGACTGGTGGTCTGTCTACATAGTTATTACATACTCAGACTGGAGGTCTGTCTACATAGTTATTACATACTCAGACTGGTGGTCTGTCTACATAGTTATTACATACTCAGACTGGTGGTCTGTCTACATAGTTATTACATACTCAGACTGGTGGTCTGTCTACATGGTTATTACATACTCAGACTGGAGGTCTGTCTACATGATTATTACATACTCAGACTGGTGGTCTGTCTACATGATTATTACATACTCAGACTGGAGGTCTGTCTACATGGTTATTACATACTCAGACTGGTGGTCTGTCTACATGGTTATTACATACTCAGACTGGTGGTCTGTCTACATGGTTATTACATACTCAGACTGGAGGTCTGTCTACATGATTATTACATACTCAGACTGGTGGTCTGTCTACATAGTTATTACATACTGAGACTGGTGGTCTGTCTACATGGTTATTACATACTCAGACTGGTGGTCTGTCTACATGGTTATTACATACTGAGACTGGTGGTCTGTCTACATGGTTATTACATACTCAGACTGGTGGTCTGTCTACATGGTTATTACATACTCAGACTGGTGGTCTGTCTACATGGTTATTACATACTCAGACTGGAGGTCTGTCTACATGATTATTACATACTGAGACTGGTGGTCTGTCTACATGGTTATTACATACTCAGACTGGTGGTCTGTCTACATGATTATTACATACTCAGACTGGAGGTCTGTCTACATGATTATTACATACTCAGACTGGTGGTCTGTCTACATGGTTATTACATACTGAGACTGGTGGTCTGTCTACATAGTTATTACATACTCAGACTGGTGGTCTGTCTACATGGTTATTACATACTCAGACTGGTGGTCTGTCTACATGATTATTACATACTCAGACTGGTGGTCTGTCTACATGGTTATTACATACTCAGACTGGTGGTCTGTCTACATGGTTATTACATACTCAGACTGGTGGTCTGTCTACATGGTTATTACATTCTCAGACTGGTGGTCTGTCTACATGGTTATTACATACTCAGACTGGTGGTCTGTCTACATGGTTATTACATACTCAGACTGGTGGTCTGTCTACATGGTTATTACATACTCAGACTGGAGGTCTGTCTACATGATTATTACATACTCAGACTGGTGGTCTGTCTACATAGTTATTACATACTGAGACTGGTGGTCTGTCTACATGGTTATTACATACTCAGACTGGAGGTCTGTCTACACGATTATTACATACTCAGACTGGTGGTCTGTCTACATGGTTATTACATACTCAGACTGGTGGTCTGTCTACATGGTTATTACATTCTCAGACTGGTGGTCTGTCTACATGGTTATTACATACTCAGACTGGTGGTCTGTCTACATGGTTATTACATACTGAGACTGGTGGTCTGTCTACATAGTTATTACATACTCAGACTGGTGGTCTGTCTACATGGTTATTACATACTCAGACTGGAGGTCTGTCTACATGATTATTACATACTCAGACTGGAGGTCTGTCTACATGGTTATTACATACTGAGACTGGTGGTCTGTCTACATAGTTATTACATACTGTCACGTATTATCAAGGTGGGTGGAATCAGGCGCAGAGAGCAGGTTACAGTGAATCGACAGTTTTATTCTCCGGTGAACCAAACACGGTCAACCCAACATACCGGGTGAAATAATCCAACACAGGATCAAAAATATACCGGAGAAAATAACACACACGTATTAACCAAAATACATGAAAACAAACAATACCGCACAAAACAAGGGCGGGACAACCTACTACATATAAGGACGTCAATTAAACTAAAATACACACAGGTGAAACTAATAAGACAAAACCAACAGACAAACGAAAAAGGGATCGGTGGTGGCTAGTAGGACGGTGACGACGACCGCCGAGCACCGCCCGAACAGGCAGGAGAGCCAATTTCGGCGGAAGTCGTGACACATACTCAGACTGGTGGTCTGTCTACATGGTTATTACATTCTCAGACTGGTGGTCTGTCTACATAGTTATTACATACTCAGACTGGTGGTCTGTCTACATGTATCTCTGTACCGTCTAACAGCATGGTGTACTATATCTGTACTTCTGTACTGTCTAACAGCATGGTGTACTATCTCTGTACCTCTGTACTGTCTAACAGCATGGTGTACTATCTCTGTACCTCTGTACTGTCTGACAGTATTGTGTACTATCTCTGTATCTCTGTACTGTCTAACAGCATGGTGTACTATCTCTGTACCTCTGTACTGTCTGACAGCATTGTGTACTATCTCTGTACTGTCTACTTCTGTAAAGCATGTTGTACTATCTCTGTACTGTCTACTTCTGTAAAGCATGTTGTAATTAGATGTACTAAGCGCTGTCCAGCTCAGACAGTGCTGTTAATGGGAGCCCAAGTTCAACTCGGCTCCCGAGTAGCGCAGTGGTCTACGACACTGCATCTCAGTGGTCTAAGACACTGCATCTCAGTGGTCTAAGACACTGCATCTCAGTGGTCTAAGACACTGCATCTCAGTGGTCTGAGACACTGCATCTCAATGGTCTGAGACACTGCATCTCAGTGGTCTGAGACACTGCATCTCAGTGGTCTGAGACACTGCATCTCAATGGTCTGAGACACTGCATCTCAGTGGTCTGAGACACTGCATCTCAGTGGTCTAAGACACTGCATCTCAGTGGTCTGAGACACTGCATCTCAGTGGTCTGAGACACTGCATCTCAGTGGTCTAAGACACTGCATCTCAGTGGTCAAAGACACTGCATCTCAGTGGTCTAAGACACTGCATCTCAGTGGTCTGAGACACTGCATCTCAGTGGTCTGAGACACTGCATCTCAGTGGTCTGAGACACTGCATCTCAGTGGTCTAAGACACTGCATCTCAGTGGTCTGAGACACTGCATCTCAGTGGTCTGAGACACTGCATCTCAGTGGTCTAAGACACTGCATCTCAGTGGTCTAAGAAACTGCATCTCAGTGGTCTGAGACACTGCATCTCAGTGGTCTAAGACACTGCATCTCAGTGGTCTGAGACACTGCATCTCAGTGGTCTAAGACGCTGCATCTCAGTGGTCTAAGACACTGCATCTCAGTGGTCTAAGACACTGCATCTCAGTGGTCTAAGACACTGCATCTCAGTGGTTAAGACACTGCATCTCAGAGGTGTCACTGCATCTCAGTGGTCTGAGACACTGCATGTCAGTGGTCTAAGACACTGCATCTCAGTGGTCTGAGACACTGCATCTCAGTGGTCTAAGACACTGCATCTCAGTGGTCTAAGACACTGCATCTCAGTGGTCTGAGACACTGCATCTCAGTGGTCTGAGACACTGCATCTCAGTGGTCTGAGGCACTGCATCTCAGTGGTCTAAGACACTGCATCTCAGAGGTGTCACCTCATCTCAGTGGTCTAAGACACTGCATCTCAGTGGTCTAAGACACTGCATCTCAGAGGTGTCACTGCAGTACCTGGTTTGATTCCAGGCTGCATCACATCCCTCTGTGTTTGGGATTCCCATAGAGTGGAGCACAGTTGGCCCAGCGTCGCCGGGGTAGGCCCTCATAGTAAATAAGAGTTTGTTCTTAACTGACTTGCCTAGTTAAATAAAAAAATGTAGCAAATATTAAACCCTTTGGTGAAGACAACGAATGGTTTTACCAGGTAGATTGTCTTTGATGGCTTGTTGCCTCTGTGCTGTACGTCTCATTGATGTTGTCTGTTATAATAAGGACGTTTCTTTCTGATTACAAACCACAGCAATATGTTTATTGGTGTAGTGATCACTGTTGTGGGGGTTATTTTGATTACGTAATAAATAAAAAAAAATCCTTTCATCTTTTCAATCTGTTAAAAAGCATCAATTTGTTTAGGCTTTTATCAACGACCAATACCTCTGTCCACAGATGAGGAATTTCATTTCTAGTCTATCACCATGACAACTGTCTTTCAGCCAGGAGTTTATTCAGCACTCTGAACTGTCCCTGGGAAGCTCAGTATATGTTTACCATTTGGCTGACGTTGACCAAATGAAACTACTGAAAAGGCTGTCTGTTAGTACACAGACCCCGTCCACCGATCAGGAAATAAAAGAAACCTAATTATGAGTAACATTCACCCTGAATTTTCTAATTAGATCTGCCGATATTTCATGAACAAGATTTCATTTAGATTTGGGTCCGTCTCATTCAACCTATCACATTCAACGTTGCATTCATTCTGTGGATTCTGAAGTCGATTGTGGTCCATTCTAATACATTTCCTGCATTCACCAATGTTATTTACAATATGTATTTAATCTAACTCTATGAACAAGGATTAATATAAAATATAAGCTAATACATCTGGTGGTAGGTAGCCTAGCAGTTAAGAGCATTGGACCTGTAACCAAAAGGTTGCTGGTTTGAATCCCAGAGCCAACTGGGTGAAGAAAAAAAAAGTCTATAGATGTGCCCTTGAGCAAGGCACTTAACCCTAATTTGTCCTGTAAGTCACTCTGGATAAGAGTGCCTGTTAAATGACAAAAACAGAAAAGGATGTAAAAGTCCACAGACGGAAGCTTTGAAAGTCATGTGGGGCCATACAGTCTACATCCCTGTACAAGGAACATCACAGCAGAACACTAAAGACTAAATGTTCTCCATGTTGCCTCTGCAATTTAGAGCCAAATTGTTGTGGCTGCAGCTTCACTGCTTCAGTCATGAACTCTCTGTCGGGGCGGGAGAACCAGGACGACTGGTGCAGTATCTGCAACTGACACAATGGATTCACAGACTGTCCAAGACATGTCACTCCTTCCCTGCATGTCTCCCATGGATATCTGCCCGGTCCCAGGGGACAAGTCATTTACCCACTCCTCTCCCATCTCTGCACTGAGCTGCCAGTCAGAATGAGTGACAAGGCAAGTTGGTGGCCATTTTCTTGTCAGGTTGATGAGGAGAAGTAATTACATGTCTGTTTGTTCAAATAAAAACTGTTGTCAGTGAAAGGGAAAATAATACATGTTCGTAGTTTGAAAATTGATTTTAAAAAATCATCCATTCCACACTGCTATAGATATTAAAAACGAACAGACAAACAGAGAAATAAAAAGACTCCCCCTTCTTATCACGCTCTCTACTACCCTCTCTACCAACCTCTCTCCTCTCTCTGACACCTTCTCTCATCTCTCCATCACCCTCTCTACAACCCTATCTCTATCACCCTCTCTACAACCCTCTCTCCATCACCCTCTCTTACTACCCTCTCTCTACAACCCTCTCTCTATCACCCTCTCTACTACCCTCTCTCTACAACCCTCTCTCTATCACCCTCTCTACTACCCTCTCTCTACAATCCTCTCTACTACCCTCTCTCTCTACTACCCTCTCTACCAACCTCTCTCCTCTCTCTGACACCTTCTCTCATCTCTCCATCACCCTCTCTACAACACTCTCTCTATCACCCTCTCTACTACCCTCTCTCTACAACCCTCTCTCTATCACCCTCTCTACTACCCTCTCTCTACAACCCTCTCTCTATCACCCTCTCTACTACCCTCTCTCTTACAACCCTCTCTCTGCCACCTTCTCTCATCCCTCTATCACCCTCTCTACAACCCTCTCTCTATCACCTTCTTTCATCTCTCTATCACCCTCTCTACTACCCTCTCTCTACCACCTTCTTTCATCTCTCTATCACCCTCTCTACTACCCTCTCTCTACCACCTTCTCTCATCTCTCTATCACCCTCTCTACTACCCTCTCTCTACCACCCTCTGTCCTCTCTCTACCACTCTCTATCATACTCACCCTATCACCCTCTCGCTACCACCCTCTCTCACTACCCTCTCTCACTACCCTCTCTCTAAATTAATGTTACTCTCTCTAGGGTAGGGAGGAGAGGGTAGGGAGGAGAGGGTAGGGAGGAGAAGGTGGGAGGAGAGGGTAGGGAGGAGAAGGTAGGAGGAGAGGGCAGGGAGGAGAAGGTGGGAGGAGAGGGTATGGAGGAGAAGGTAGGAGGAGAGGGTGGGGGGATGGTAGGGAATAGAGGGTAGAGACTAGGTGTGGTTGATGGAGGTAGAGAGGAATATGTTGGAGGTAGACAAGAAGACAGAGTGACAGAGGAGAAAGAGGCAGCAAGTAGGGGAGAGATGAAAGAATGAAGGTATGGAGAAGAGGAACGTGATGGTGATAGAGGACGTTCTGTATCTTCAGATGTTAAGTAGTTCCAGGGACAGAAGTTAATGTATTGAATGGGGGTTACAATACATCTGGTGATCTACAGTTGCAACACATGTAAAGTTGGAGCTGTGAAAACAGCCCCGGTAACTGTAAGTGCCCAAGCCTGTACACTAGAGAGTGATGTAAAACAAGAGGGGGAAGTAGAGGCTGAACCTGGAGCCAGTTATATGAAATGAACTGTCAGCAGAGGCTGAACCTAGAGTCAGTTACAGTGGGGAGTATTATTTGATACACTGCCGATGTTGCAGGTTTTCCTACTTGAGAGAATCTAAAACATAAATCCAGAAAATCACATTGTATGATTTTTAAGTGAATGATTTGCATTGTATTGCATGACATAAGTATTTGATCACCTACCAACCAGTAAGATTTCCGGCTCTCTCAGACCTGTTAGTTTTTCTTTAAGAATCCCCCCTGTTCTCCACTCATTACCTGTATTAACTGCACCTGTTTGAACTCGTTACCTGTATAAAAAACACCTGTCCAAATACTCAATCAAACAGACTCCAACCTCTCCACAATGGCCAAGACCAGAGAGCTGTGTAAGGACATCAGGGATAAAATTGTAGACCTGCACAAGGCTGGGATGGGCTACAGGACAATAGGCAAGCAGCTTGGTGAGAAGGCAACAACTGTTGGCGCAATTATTAGAAAATGGAAGGAGTTCAAGATGACGGTCAATCACCCTCGGTCTGGGGCTCCATGCAAGATCTCACCTCGTGGGGCATCAATGATCATGAGGAAGGTGAGGGATCAGCCCAGAACTACATGGCAGGACCTGGTCAATGACCTGAAGAGATCTGGGACCACAGTCTCAAGGAAACCATTAGTAACACACTACGACGTCATGGATTAAAATCCTGCAGCACACGCAAGGTCCCCCTGCTCAAGCCAGTGCATGTCCAGGCCCGTCTGAAGTTTGCCAATGACCATCTGGATGATCCAGAGGAGGAATGGGAGAAGGTCATGTGGTCTGATGAGACAAAAATTGAGCATTTTGGACTAAACTACACTTGCCGTGTTTGGAGGAAGAAGAAGGATGAGTACAACCCCAAGAATACCATCCCAACCGTGAAGCATGGAGGTGAAGCATGGGGCCATGTATCGCGAGATCTTGGCCAACAACCTCCATCCCTCAGTAAGAGCATTGAAGATGGGTCGTGGCTGGGTCTTTCAGCATGACAACGACCCGAAACACACAGCCAGGGCAACTAAGGAGTGGCTCCTTAAGAAGCATCTGAAGCTCATGGAGTGGCCTAGCCAGTCTCCAGACCTGAACCCAATAGAACATCTTTGGAGGGAGCTGAAAGTCCGTATTGCCCAGCGACAGCCCCGAAACCTGAAGGATCTGGAGAAGGTCTGTATGGAGGAGTGGGCCAAAATCCCTGCTGCAGTGTGTGCAAACCTGGACAAGAACTACTGGAAATGTATGGTCTCTGTAATTGCAAACAAAGGTTTCTGTACCAAACATTAAGTTCTGCTTTTCTGATGAATCAAATACGTATGTCATGCAATAAAATACAAATTAATTACTTAAAAATCATACAATGTGATTTTCTGGATTTTTGTTTTAGATTCCATCTCTCACAGTTGAAGTGTACCTATGATAAAACATTACAGACCTCTACATGCTTTTTAAGTAGGAAAACCTGCAAAATTGGCAGTGTATCAATACTTGTTCTCCCCACTGTATATGAAATGAACTGTCAACAAGAGGGGAAAGCTGAGGCTGAACCTAGAGTCAGTTATATGAAATGAACTGTCAACAGAGGCTGAAACTAGAGTCAGTTATATGAAATGAACTGTCAGCAGAGGCTGAACCTAGAGTCAGTTATATGAAATGAACTGTCAGCAGAGGCTGAAACTAGAGTCAGTTATATGAAATGAACTGTCAACAGAGGCTGAAACTAGAGTCAGTTATATGAAATGAACTGTCAACAGAGGCTGAACCTAGAGTCAGTTATATGAAATGAACTGTCAGCAGAGGCTGAACCTAGAGTCAGTTATATGAAATGAACTGTCAACAGAGGCTGAAACTAGAGTCAGTTATATGAAATGAACTGTCAACAGAGGCTGAACCTAGAGTCAGTTATATGAAATGAACTGTCAGCAGAGGCTGAAACTAGAGTCGGTTATATGAAATGAACTGTCAGCAGAGGCTGAACCTAGAGTCGGTTATATGAAATGAACTGTCAGCAGAGGCTGAAACTAGAGTCAGTTATATGAAATGAACTGTCAGCAGAGGCTGAAACTAGAGTCAGTTATATGAAATGAACTGTCAGCAGAGGCTGAAACTAGAGTCAGTTATATAAAATGAACTGTCAGCAGAGGCGGAAACTAGAGTCAGTTATATGAAATGAACTGTCAGCAGAGGCTGAAACTAGAGTCAGTTATATGAAATGAACTGTCAGCAGAGGCTGAAACTAGAGTCAGTTATATGAAATGAACTGTCAGCAGAGGCTGAAACTAGAGTCAGTTATATGAAATGAACTGTCAGCAGAGGCGGAAACTAGAGTCAGTTATATGAAATGAACTGTCAGCGGAGGCTGAACCTAGAGTCAGTTATATGAAATGAACTGTCAACAGAGACTGAAACTAGAGTCAGTTATATGAAATGAACTGTCAGCGGAGGCTGAACCTAGAGTCAGTTATATGAAATGAACTGTCAACAGAGGCTGAACCTAGAGTCAGTTATATGAAATGAACTGTCAGCAGAGGCTGAAACTAGAGTCGGTTATATTAAATGTCAACAAGATGGGAAAGCATAGGCTGAACTCTATGGTGTGTGTGTGTGTGTGTGTGTGTGTGTGTGTGTGTGTGTGTGTGTGTGTGTGTGTGTGTGTGTGTGTGTGTGTGTGTGTGTGTGTGTGTGTGTGTGTGTGTGTGTGTGTGTGTGTGTGTGCATGGGTTGCAGCTAAGTGGAGGAGGACAGGAGGGAGAGGTGATGTGCCGTGGACCATGTCACAGTCCCTGAGCGACGCAGGAGTACAGCAGCTTCACAGCTCATAGAGCACCAATGAGGCCTCAAGGATACAGTACTGTTCAGTAGTATACCAACCACACGTCCCTTTCAAAGTCAATAACAGATCAGAATAACAGCTGCAGTACTACGAAGGAAATACTTCCATGGGAAAAACTGTTCAAGGTTTTAACAGGACTTTGTAATTGGGGGATGTTTTTATTCTTCTGTCAACTATCTACTATATCTGCTCTGAGCATTTGTCCTGTCGCCTGTAAATTTAACGAAAAATAGATTTTAATCTCAATGAGCCCTTCCTGGTTAAATAGAGGTTTAAAAAAAAATGGGGGAAAAATTCATTGCCTGGTCGTCCCTGGTAACGAGATGTTGTAGTGAACCTGGGGCTCAAGCCTTGGATTGAAGGCCATTCAGGCCGAAATGGAAGCCTGTTTGTATGTCCCAATAAATACTCAGATCAAAGCAGAATCAGAGCTATTTTTTCTATATCTCCCTGAATAGTCAGCTGTTGAAGTGTCCTGGAACAAGGAATGTTTTTTTTTTTTTTTTTTACTTGGGGCTCACGTAATTAATCTTGGACTCACAGATACAGGTGAATGTTGGAGAACTGTTTATCCTGTATCCCTTTGCCCACGTCTTCATGGCATTCTGTACCCGCTACAATGGCATAGGCAGACATAGGACCACCTGGGAGCTCAATTCTGTGATCCAGTTTAAAAACAGGATGTTTTAATACCTGGCATGAACATGCAAAACAGCTCATTTGGAAAAGATGTATATTAAAATGTAATCACGCCAAAGCACATTGAACTGTTACGAATTCACCTGCTGATGCCTTATACTGTTATTAACGGCACTGGCCCATGTGATCTGAGTTTAGGTATTAACTACACATGGTTAAGGTTACATTTAGGCATTAACTCAGCTATCTTAAGGTTAGGCGTCACATCCTGATCTGTTTCACCTGTCCTTGTGCTTGTCTTCACCCTCTTCCAGGTGTCGCCCATCTATCCCATTATCCCCTGTGTATTTATACCTGTGTTCTCTGTTTGTCCGTTGCTAGCTTGTCTTGTTTGCCAAGTCTACCAGCATTTTTGTTCTCAGCTCCCGCGTTTCCTAGTCTCTCCTTTTTATCGCCCTCCTGGTTGTGACCCTTGCCTGTCCTGACTCTGAGCCTGCTTGCCTGTCCTGACTCTGAGCCTGCCTGCCGCCCGGTACCATTGGCCCGCCTCTGGTTTACTGACCCCTGCCTGCCTTGACCTGTCTATTGCCTGCCCCTGTTGGAATATTCAACCATTGTCAATGTGACTTGTCAGTATCTGGGTCTTACCTTGATTCCTGATATTAGGGTTAAGTTTAGGCATTAACCATTTACAGTAAATGTGTAACCTTAAGGTAGGGTTAATCTCAGAAATAACTTTCTATCACTGGATTCAAACATGATGCTTAGACCCATCTAATCAATGACACAGTCGTCAGTTTGGATCGATTGTTCTGTCAAAAGAGACATGGTTTTTTCTAATGGAAAAGGTATTTTTTGACAACGTGACAGTTAAAGGGGAATGATGATGGAAGGGTACATACTGACGATAAGGAGGAAAGAGTGGAGGTGGTTGTGACCCAGTGTCACACCCTGACCATAGTTTGCTTTGTATGTTTCTATGTTTTGTTTGGTCAGGGTGTGATCTGAGTGGGCATTCTATGTTGGATGTCTTGTTTGTCTGTTTCTGTGTTTGGGCCTGATATGGTTCTCAATCAGAGGCAGGTGTTAGTCATTGTCTCTGATTGGGAACCATATTTAAGTAGCCTGTTTGGTGTTGGGTTTTGTGGGTGGTTGTTCCTGTCTTTGTGTTTGTTACACCAGATAGGGCTGTTTTCGGTTTTTCACGTTTCTTGTTTTCGTATATTGTTCTATTGTCATCTTTATTAAAGATGTATCAAAATAACCATGCTGCGTTTTGGTCCGCCTCTCCTTCAACAGAAGAAAGCCGTGACACCCAGAAGATCTTGACCATTTATTTGGGGATTGTTCTTATGCCAGAAGATTTTGGAGAGAGTTAGAAGATTTTATTTGAAAAGAAACGACTATTAACGTTAATCTGAGAGACTGTTGTTATGTTTTATTTTGATCCAATTGATATGGATCCTGATTTAACTTTCACTGTTAATTTGTTTGTCTTTCCATAAAATGAAGTGGGTGGAGAACAAACCCCTCTTCACATTATTTAAGATGTAAAAACTAAAAAGAAGTACGGACCATAAACCTTTTTGACAAATTGAAAATGTATCTTGATATGTAATATGTAATACCAATGTACTCTTGTTTGTATATTTCTGCTTTTGTATTTGTTGTGTTCACAATAAAATAAAATAAATAATAATAATGTTATAATTATAAAGAAAAAAGAAAAAAGAAAAAAAAATGCAACTTTAAGAAAGAGGGGAGGGGCTTTTGGTTTCTGTGCAGAGATCTGAGAATCACACCTTTAACTGTTTGGTTGGTCGAGAGCTTGGGCCTATAGGGTTCTATCTGCAAAAAGATCATTGCCAATGTTTCATTGGCTGTAGAGTCCGGAAACCTCATTGGTTTTAATGGTGTCATCGATTTATGTATTGTATTCTATTGAACTTAACCACATGAATTGGTGTATTTAGATACTATACAGGGAGAGAATATTGAACAGAACAAGTCTGTGTCAATAACTACATTTTCAACAAATATGCTTATAGTCCCAACCTCTTGTGGTATTAACCTGCAAACCTGCTCCGATTGAAATGTATTTGGGAAAGGGGGATACCTAGTCAGTTGTACAACAATATTAAGATGGGCAAAAGAACACAGACACTGGACAGAGGAAGATTGGAAAAAAGTGTTATGGACAGACTAATCTAAGTTTGAGGTTTTCGGATCCCAAAGAAGAACATTCGTGAGATGCAGATGAAATAAAAAGATGTGAAGCATGGTGGAGGCAATGTGATGGTCTGGGGTGCTTTGGTGGTGGTAAAGTGGGAGATTTGTACAGGGTTAAATGGATCTTGAAGAAGGAAGGCTACCATTCTATTTTGCAACGCCATGCCATACCCTGTGGACAGTGCATAATTGGAGCCAATTTCCTCATACAACAGGACAATGACCCAAAGCACAGCTCCAAACTATGCAAGAACTATTTAGGGAAGAAGCAGTCAGCTGGTATTCTGTCTATAATGGAGTGGCCAGCATAGACTCCTGATCTCAACCCTATTGAGCTGTTGAGTGAGCAGCTTGACATTATGGTATGTAAAAAGTGCCCATCAAGCCAATCCAACTTGTGGGATGTGCTTCAGGAAGCATGGGGTGAAATCTCTTCAGATTACCTCAACAAATTGACAACTAGAAGGCCGAAGGTCTGCAAGGCTGTAATTGCTGCAAATGGAGGAGTCTTTGACGAAAGCATGACACAATTACTAAAAATCTATATTTTTGACCTTGTCAACGCATTGACTATATTTCCTATTCATTTTGCAACTCATTTCATGTATGTTTTCATGGAAAACAAGGACATTTGGAAGTGACCCCAAACGTTTGAACGGCAGTATAGCTCCACATTGACGTGACAGAGGAAAGAAAGGTAAACTAAGGATGTAATGGAATGATGGAAACACTAAAGGGACAGTTATTAGTGTCTGTGGGTTTTACTGACGGTGGCTACCGATAGTGGCTAGTATTTAAAATGATACACGTTGTTTTATAAACCTGAGAAGTCTGGGCATAAAACATTCTAGAGCGTATGAATAAAGTCGGTAGGCTCTCTATTCTGTGATTGGTGCATGGATACAGACGCCTGTAGCTTGGGTCTTGGGTTTCATCCCTGTAAGTTATAAAACCATACAACTTTACTGTGGGGAAGTTGATATGTTGATACGCTTCAGTTTGCTGCCATACGACTAGTTTCACATGTGTCTCCAACGATCACGAGGTCAAATAGATCTGAAACAATCGTCATGTATATTTCCACTCCCCTTATCCAACTTGATTACTCATGTACGTCTTATCAATAGCGCTTATCAATTTTATAAATGACAGTGCATGAGGAATGAGGTTATCCCTATCAGAAACAAGATGCTTTTTCCACTTGGAACCAGCAGCTTCGCTCGACCTTATTCATGGTTTTCTTGGGGGTAAAAGGTGGTGGCTTTATTAGAGAATTAAGTCAAGGTCAGAATATAGCGTATCTGTAGACACACCTCCACCACATCTCCATTTCTTATATTTCCACCCCAAACGTATACCTCACTGACACTGACATTTCCCCCGTGCTGAAGGTCAAGGTGAGAATACGTGTAGAGAGAAAAGTGCATAAAAAGGGTATTACGTTCCGTTTACGGGCTCTAGTCTGAAACTGGAGTCTGAAACTGGAGTCTGAAACTGGAGTCTGAAACTGGAGTCTGAAACTGGAGTCTAAAACTGGAGTCTGAAACTGGAGTCTGAAACTGGAGTCTGAAACTGGAGTCTGAAACTGGAGTCTGAAACTGGAGTCTGAAACTGGAGTCTGAAACTGTAGTCTAAAACTGGAGTCTGAAACTGGAGTCTGAAACTGGAGTCTGAAACTGGAGTCTGAAACGACAAGAAAAATAATCAACAACCTGCATCTCATCTCTCATATCAGAGTCGCTCATTGTACAGAAAATACCCAAACACAGTAGACTACCACTGGATCAGTGGCTCCTGGTGTCAACGGAACAATGACTTCTACAAGAGAGTGATGCAATGCAGGATTGAATATGACTACATTCAGGTACCAGAAAATAAGCTGTGTCCTGTTCCTCTCGCTGCGCTCATTACTCCACCGTGACTAAGCGGAGAGACGAATGCAATCTGTATGGAAATGCAGTCTGCATACTATTCAAAATGAAGGCTGAGGGTATTGGGTAAAAACCAGCCTGAATACTACTCAACATGAAGGCTGAGGGTATTGGGTAAAAACCAGCCTGAATACTACTCAACATGAAGGCTGTGGGTATTGGGTAAAAACCAGCCTGAATACTACTCAACATGAAGGCTGTGGGTATTGGGTAAAAACCAGCCTGAATACTACTCAACATGAAGGCTGAGGGTATTGGGTAAAAACCAGCCTGAATACTACTCAACATGAAGGCTGAGGGTATTGGGTAAAAACCAGCCTGAATACTACTCAACATGAAGGCTGTGGGTATTGGGTAAAAACCAGCCTGAATACTACTCAACATGAAGGCTGAGGGTATTGGGTAAAAACCATGATCGAAAGTGGCATTGTTAAAGGTTCATGATCGAGAGTGGTGTTATATCAGAAACTACACCAAACAACTTCCCTAAAATATCAGAAACTACCAGAAACTATCCAAAACAACTACCCCAAAATACCAGAAAAAAAAAACGAACAGCTACCCCAAAATACCAGATACTACTCAAATAGCTACCCCAAAATACAAGAAACAACCCCAAACAGCTACCCCCAAAAAACAGAAACTACCCAAACAGCTTCCATGTCTATGTACACAGGGCAGCAGCCTCTAAGGTGCAGGGTTGAGTAACCGGGTGGTAGCCGGCTACTGATGGCTATTTAACTGTCTGGTGGCCTTGAAATAGAAGCTGTTTTTCAGTCTCTCTGTCCCAGCGTAACGCACCTGTACTGACCTCGCCTTCTGGATGGTAGCGGGGTGATCAGGCAGTGGCTCGGGTGGCTGATGTCCTTGATGATCTTTTTGTGCTTCCTGTGAAATCGTGTTCTTTAGGTGTCCTGGAGGGCAGGCAGTGTGCCCCTGGTGATGCGTTGGGCAGACTGCACCACCCTCTGGAGAGCCCTGCGGTTGCTATACCAGGCGGTGATACAGACCGACATGATGCTTTCAATTGTGCATCTGTAAAAGCTTTTGAGGGTCTTAGGGGCCAAGCTGAATTTCTTCATCATCCTGAGATTGAATAGGCACTGTTGTGCCTTCTTCACCACACAGTCTGTGTGGGTGGACCTCACGTGTACTCAGAGGAACATTTCACCTTCTCCACTGCGGTCCCGACGATGTGGATAGGGCGGGCTCCCTCTGCTATCTCTTGTAGTCCACGATCAGCTCCTTCATTTATTTGACATTGAGGGAGAGGTTCTTTTCCCGGCACCACTCTGCCAGGGCACTCACCTCCTCCCTGTAGGCTGTCTCATTATTGTTGGTAATCAGGCCTACTGCTGTTGTGTTGTCTGCAAACTTGATGATTCAGTTGGAGGCGTGTGTGGCCACCAGGTTTTGGGTGAACAGGAAGTACTGGAAGGGGCAGAGCACGTACCCTTGTGGGGTCCCAGTGTTGAGGATCAGCATAGCGGAGATGTTGTTTCCAACTTTCACCACCTGGTGCGGCATGTCAGGAAGTCCAAAACCCAGTTGCACAGGGCAGGGTTCAGACCCAGGGCCCCGAGCTTAATGATGAGTTTGGAAGGTACTATGGTATTGAAGGTTAATCTATCATCAATGAACAGCATTCTTACATAGGTATTCCTCTTGTACAGATGGGATAGGTCTGTGTGCTGTGCGATGGCGATTCCATTGTCTGTGGATCTATTGGGGTGGTATGCAAATTGATGTGGTTCTAGGGTGTCGGTAAGGTAGAGGTGATATGATCCTTAACTAGCCTCTCAAAGCACTTCATGATGACAGAAGTGAGTGCTGCAGGGCGATAGTCATTTAGTTCAGTTACCTTTCTTGGGTACAGGAACAATGGTTGACATCTTGAAGCAAGTCTGTAAACAATCCAGCCAGTGGGTCTGCACATGCTCTGAGGACCCAGATGGGGATGCCGTCTGGGCCGGTTAACACGCTTAAATGTCTTACTCAAGTTGGCCACGGAGAACGAGAGCCCACAGTCCTTGGGAGCAGGCCACGTCGGTGGCACTGTGTTATCCTCAAAGCATGCGAAAAAGGTGTTTAGCTTGAGAGGGAGCAAGACGTTTGTGTCCGTGATGTGGATGGTGTTCCCTTTGCAATCTGTGATTGTGTGTAGACCCTGCCACATACTTCTCATGTCTGAGCTGTTGAATTGCGACTGTACTGACGTTTTGCCTGTTGATTGCCTCACGGAGGGAATAACTACACTGTTTGTGGTTAAATGCCGTGGTTCACACTTTCAGTTTTAATAGTCACAGTGGGAACAACATCTCCTATACGCTTCCTGATGAACTCAGTCACCGTGTCCATGTTTACATCAATGTTATTCTCAAAGGTAAACAGGAATATATCCCAGTCCACATGATCAAAACACGTTTATTTTTTATTTAAACTTTATTTAACTAGGCAAGCCAGTTAAGAACAAATTCTTATTTAGAATGACAGCCTACCGGGGAACAGTGGGTTAACTGCCTTGTTCAGGGACAGAACAACAGACTTTTACCTTGTCAGCTTGGGGATTCCATCCAGCAACCTTTTGGTTACTGGCCCAGCACTCTAACCACTGGGCTACCTGCCACCCCATCTTGAAGCACGGATTCTGATTGGTCGTTGAATAGATCTTAGCACGGGTACATCCTGTTTGAGTTTCCGCCAATAGTAAGGGAGGAGCAGAATGAAGTCATGATCTGATTTGCTGAAAGTAGCGTGGGGGAGGACCTTGTAGCCATCCAGGAAGAGGAAGTAACAACGGTCAAGAGTTTTTGATGCGTGAGTGCTACGGGCAATGTGTTGATAGAACTTTGGAAAGCTTTTTCCTCAAATTTGCTTTATTAAAATCCCCAGTTACAAGAAATGCAGCCTCAGGATATGTGGTTTCCAGTTTGGACAAAGTCCACTGTAGTTCCTTGAGGGCAGTCGTGGTATTGGCTTGAGGGGGAATATACACGGCTGTGACTATAACCAAATATAATTCTCTTGGGGGGTAAAATGGTCGGCATTTGATATGAGGTATTCTAGGTTGGATGAACAAAAGGACTTGAGTTCCTGTACATTATCACAATCACACCATGAGTAGGTAATATCTGAAACATACACCACCACCTTTCTTCTTCACGGAGAGTTCTTTATTCCTGTCTGTACGATGTACTGAGAACCCAGCTGGCTGTATGGACAGGGACAGTATATCTGGAGAGAGCCATGATTCCGTGAAAAAAAGTATATTACGGCCCCTGATGTCTCTCTTGAAGGAGATCCTCGCCCTGAGCTCATCTACTTTATTGTCCAGGGACTGAACATTAGCGAGTAATATACTCAGAAGAGGTGGATGGTGTGAATGACTCCTGAGTCGGACTAGAAGTCCACAATACCTCTTCTCCGTCGGCGGTGTCTTGGAGCAGCCTCGGGGACAAGTTCAATTTCCTGGGGGGTACAAACAAAGGATCCAAGTTACCGCCGCTCTGCTATCCAAAAGTTCTTTCTGGCTGTATGCAATAACACACAAAAACGTTCTGGGCTAATAATGTAAGAAATAACATACAAAACACTGCATAGTTGCTTAGGAGCTAGAAGCAGAGCTGCCATGTCTGTCAGCGCATCTGTGAAACTACCCCAAAATACCAGAAACTACCCCAAACAGCTACCCGCAAAATGTCAGATACAACTCCAAACAGCAACCCCAAAATACCAGAATAAACCCCAAACAGCAACCCTAAAATACCAAAATAAACCCCAAACATCAATCCCGAAATACCAGAATAAACCCCAAACAGCAACACTAAAATACCAGAAACCATAGCTGCAGGAAGTAGGGGTTCACCCCAGATAAATCACAATGAAAAAAATATTAATGTAATGAGCAGAGAGAAATACTCAACAGCTTCCACAGAATAGAAGAAACCACCAGAAACAGCTACCCCAAAATACAAGAAATCAGAAACAACCCCAAACAGCTGTCACGTTCTGACCTTAGTTCTTTTATTATGTCTTTGTTTCAGTATGGTCAGGGCGTGAGTTGGGTGGGTTGTCTGTTCTTTTTTCTATAATTTGGGATTTTCTGTGATCGGCCTGGTATGGTTCTCAATCAGAGGCAGCTGTCAATCGTTGTCCCTGATTGAGAATCATACTTAGGTAGCCTGGTTTCACTTTTGAGTTGTGGGTGTTTATTTTCTGTTTAGTGTTTTTTCATTCACCTTACGGGACTGTTCGTTTGTCGTTTGTTGTTTTGTTCAGTGTTCAGTTATTTTATAAAAAATATGAACACTTACCACGCTGCGCTTTAGTCCTCACCTTCTTCCACCACAGACGATCGTTACAACAGCCTTGTTGTTCACCCCAACAAACAACTCTGTTAATGAACAAACATGACGTACAGGGATAAAGGGAAGGAATCCAGGGAGGTTAACCATTAACATGTGTGTCCGTTTCATCACAATAAAAACAGCAACCTTGTCCGTCTCTGAACGCAGCCCAGAGTCAACACCACACATTAGCATTTGAATATGCATGTTCATATGTAAATGTGTTTGCATACCCACAGAGTGCACAAAACTCTGATACAATTGTTAACTGGGTGATTATAAATGCATGAGGTTTTGTAAACAGCCGACAAATCTCCTGCGTTGCGGCGTACTCTGTGAACTGAGAACAAAACAAAAACAAACACTGAATATTGTTCAAACAATGCAGTGGACTTTACTGTCATTCGGGACAGGTACACACACAGAGGCTTGAAACAGTCCAGTGTCTCTGGTCCAAAACAACTGAATGTGTTCAATATGTATGCAAGGGTGTTGGAAACTAATCACCTTTTGGCAAGAGTGTATCTTCAATACAAGCCATTCCCCTGCCCTCCCTCAACTATTGTTTGGAGTCTGTTCATTTGAAACTGTCTGTTACACTTTGTGGGAAAATATCAGGACAGGGCCTGGGCCTTGGGTTAAGTATTCCAGGGCTGGGCCTTGGGTTAAGTCATCCAGGGCTGGGCCTTGGGTTAAGTAATCCAGGGCTGGGCCTTGGTTAAGTCATCCAGGGCTGGGCCTTGGGTTAAGTCATCCAGGGCTGGGCCTTGGGTTAACTCATCCAGGGCTGGGCCTTGGGTTAACTCATCCAGGGCTGGGCCTTGGGTTAACTCATCCAGGGCTGGGCCTTGGGTTAAGTCATCCAGGGCTGGGCCTTGGTTAAGTCATCCAGGGCTGGGCCTTGGGTTAAGTCATCCAGGGCTGGGCCTTGGGTTAACTCATCCAGGGCTGGGCCTTGGGTTAACTCATCCAGGGCTGGGCCTTGGGTTAACTCATCCAGGGCTGGGCCTTGGGTTAACTCATCCAGGGCTGGGCCTTGGGTTAAGTCATCCCCTTGTGGACTGGTAGTCATATTCTAGCAGTTAATTTGAGCCAGTTTGCTACAGCAGTAAAATAATACTGCAGCAATGGGAAATTTGAATTATTACAAACTTTAGAAGCCTTTGTCAAACTCAAATACATTACAAGCTAGCATTTCCTGATGTGAAGGAAATTTCTCAGCAACGAAAGAGTGATCAAATTAAGATCCTACATCTGTAAATAGTAAATACTTCTATCAAAACAGAGAAAAATAAAACTGGAGTGAAAGAAAGTCTGCCAGGTTCCAATTCAACAAGTAGTAATTCTCGCTCTGCAGGCAGTTGAATATCTCCTTCAATTTAGAGGCACTCACACGTTTCAATGTCCAGAAACGTTCTTATAGCTTTCTGCCCACGCTATTACAACAATTATCCCATTGAAGCAGGAGAAGAAATACTGTTACTTTCATTTAAGATTCTTCCATCTCATCATGTAAATGACCTAACAGATTAGCGTTGCTGATGCAAGAAAAGGCAGCTATTATGCAGGTCTCTCAATAACACAGCTTACCTCACCTAGGGACCTAAGTCATTTGTTCTAACACTCTTTTTTTTTCAATCTCAATGTCTTTTCTAACGAGCACATTAGAGACAAACGCCATTCTGCTTTCTTAATTAAGGGATACTTTACGTTGAGCTTGAGATTTAAACAGAAGCGGCGACATGCAGTAATACAATGTCTTGGAGCCTCACATGGATACTAAGTCACAGTGCCAGGGATGGGATCATGCATGTAGAAATGGCCAACTTGGCAGACATTCAGATGAATAGGACTGCTGCTACTAAAATCTACCAATCTGGAAAAGTTTCTCCAGTAAAAAACTGGCTGCAAATATATTTTACAAACATTTCATCAGCTGAAAATATATTTTACACCACTAATATTGTACTACAGTATAGTAATCTAAGAATATATAATCCATCTGGATTCACTGTCTAGGACTATTTACCTCATATACCACCTTTCTGTCCCTTCCACCACAGGCATCAGCTACAGCTCTGCAGTAACAGGCCGTGTTCTACATCAGCCTTCCACTACTGTGTGTTCAGCTGTTTCAGTGTACACCACACCAGGGGGTTGTGATGAGGCTCTAGAATGGTTTAAGAATCACATAATCCACATGGACTCCCCTCTGAGAGGCCTCCATCCGTCCTACTGCTCCGTTCCCCCATGACGGATATGCCGGCTAATGTGGTTATTGCGGTTTGGTTATTCTCCTGACAGTCACGTTGTGGCATGATTAAGAATGAATGCACTCTGTTGAGATTTCCCAAGAGGTGATTGTGGCATGACGTCCATCTCATGTTCAACAAAGAAATGGTTTGAGCCAATATCTATTGGATCATATTCCTTTCAGTAATCACACGTCTGCCAGGTATCTGTTAAGGTATCTGCCTGCTATTTTTCACTGTCTAGATGTGTGATGATGATATTTGTCACTGTGGTATGGTCAATGGTAACACTTTGAAACCAATTTCTTCACTGTTACAGGCATATGGGACTTCCAATGAAATGCTTATGGTTGTATTTTAGAAATTGTATTTTCAGAAACAGACATTGACCATCCAGACAGCTGAGCTAAAAAAAACATGTTTCTACACTGAGGAATGTATCATTGTATCGTTGTGTTGCATTGTGGTACGTCGTACTGCTGTGCTGTGCTGTGTTGAGTTGCATTGTTTTATTTTAAAGGCTTGTGTGGGCCCCAGAGTGACAGGTTGCACATTGATAATCCAACTCTCATTCCCACCTTTCAGAAATAAGTCTGTTCTCCCTGTGCCAGGGGACGGGGATGTAGGAGGGGATTTATCAGACAAATAAAACACTGAACCTCTGGAGAAATAAACGTGAAATTGATCCAAATAAATCTTATTAGTGGGGAACGCGTTGTGGCTCCATAAAGACGCATGCTGCCGAGGCTGAGATTTAAATCAGGAGTCAAGTAGCCAGCAGAAATCCTAGTTTGACATAATTCAAATAATGGGAATGAGACAGGACTTAATAACGATACGGTGAAACACAATTCAGCTGAAACTCCAAAGATGTGGATGCGCACAGAGACCAGGGGAGCAGATATGTTTCTGTCTTTTAAAGTATATTCCCTATCCTGAAAGAAATCTGTCCCGTAAAAATTTGATCAATCAGAGCTTACCATTATATACTGTGAGGTCTGATATTCTCTGTTACAGAAATACTGCACTGCAGTCAGACTTATGAACAAAAGGCCTGGAAATGTGCAGGTGAGCACTCTCAGAACTCTGTATCCTAACAACAGAGAATGTTATACATCAGAGAAATTCAACGTCCTTTCTCAATGTCACTTCCAAACAGTCCTAAATATGTATGTGTACACATACTGTTTGCCTGGTTATAAATGTTTTCATGTTATATATGACTCAGATGAATCCATAATGCATTCCCATCTAATTGCCACCGGGAAGGGAATATGGGAGGGAAGGGAATATGGACCAACCATTGGAGACCCAACGTAACATTTAAGTGACAGGCAAAAGCTCAGAGGTTTTATATAGCCCTTCTCAGGGGAATAGGACCAACTGGAATATCTAGTAGTCAGGGGGATTTACAGACTTCTGCTGATGGAAGCCACAGTACATCTAGATAGATGTTTTTAAACAGACTTCTGCTGATGGAAGCCACAGTACATTTAGATAGATGATTTTAAACAGACTTCTGCTGATGGAAGCCACGGTACATCTAGATAGATGATTTTAAACACACTTCTGCTGATGGAAGCCACAGTACATCTAGATTGATGTTTTTAAACAGACTTCTTTGTTTCTCGTCCAGATGGATGTAAAAGAGTGAATGTTTTTCACCACTTTTTATGATGGAATAACCTCATCTGAGACCCGAAGACTTGCGTTAGCTCCCTGGGCGAATGCCTCGACTTCAGCTCTGCAGGCTAGCACAGTCTTGTGGCCTTGAGGAGACCCGGGTAGGAACACCAGTAAGTTACAAGCACGTAGATGATAATATCATGGGGTTTAAATCCCTATACTTTCACCCATCAAGCCTCTTGCAGTTCAACGATGATGAAGGGAAGGAGGAAGCTGTGTCATTGGAAAAGTATCAGGACGTAGATTCAGCTCGGGAAATGCCTGACCACGTCTGGTTTGGATTTTGCACTGGCGTATATGAACTACACACACAAAGGCACAGTCACACACACATACACACACACACACACACACACACACACACACACACACACACACATACACACACACACACACACACACACACACACACACACACACACACACACACACACACACACACACACACACACACACACACACACACACACACATACACACACACACCAGAGATTGTTTGGGTTGACTCATCTGCAGCCATTGTTTAGTCCTTCCGTTGTGGTGGCAGGTGGTTTGGCTTGAGAGCTAAAAAGAGGTCATTTCCTCTCAGGTTTGCCACCCAAGCTGTGCCCAGAGCAGAGACAGTGACCAACCTAGCCAGCTGAGCTCTCTATGGTGAGAGCACTCATTCTGACTGAATGCCTCCAACAAGACAAAAGACAAGCATAATATTGGCTACTGAAAACAGATGGCACCTTGTTTCATATCTCCTCAGGTGATGCATGGGCTATGTGTTTCATGCAATCAAATGAATGCTGTGATTTATCCATTATAGGACAGAATATTGATAATATAGCTTTAGCCATCAACATTTCATAGTCTCCAAATTCGGTCTAAATCTCATGGCTGAATTAATAGGGGTGGCAGGTAGCCTAGTGGTTAGAGCGGTGGCACAGTAACCGAAAGGTTGCTGGATCAAATCCCAGAGCTGGCAAGATAAAACATCTGTTGTTCCAGCCCTGAACAAGGCTGTTAACCCACTGTTCCCTGGTAGGCTGTCATTGTAAAAAATGAATTTGTTCTTAATTGACTTGCCTAGTTATTTTTATTTTTTTATTTTAAATACACACATGAACAAGATATCAGCAGTGATGAAAGTATATCAGCACACCTTGGCCCAAACTCGATGTGTAACATAGATCACATGTATTTCTTGTTGCATTGGACAGGTGTTTTCCAGGTTTACTTTTCAATAACTGACCAGGAGGAGCCAGGGAAACCTTCCATCCCTCCAGACTCAGTACCAAACTGTCCTTACTGCCACTAGATTTACTGCAGAGGTTGGCTGTGGTTGGAAAGAAATCCCTTTTTATTGAACAACAACTCAGACCTCTGTTGAGCTTCCAGTGGTTTATGACCATTCTTCTAAGCCGGGAGCCATACGAATCCTCTGAAAATATACGACACAATCTCTTCCTTTGATTCATTTGTCTTGGACATAATGAATTAATCCAGTTTTACAGATGTATCAGATATGCAGTGATTCATGGCAGTGACATCCATACTGTGTTAGGCGCCGTGGCATTTCTCATTTCCTTCCATCATAACAGATTAACATTATTTTAATGACTACTACTTATTATCAGTGACTGTATTATTTTGGGCATAGAACCACACACACACACACACACACACACACACACAAACACACACACACACACACACACACACACACACACACACACACACACACACACACACACACACACACACACACACACACACACACACAAACCCACACACACACACACACACACACACACACACACACACACACACACACACACACACACACACACACACACACATATTCTGAACTGTTTTCACTTACCACCTCACCGTTTCTTACAGCCTCACCATTTCTTACAGCCTCACCGTTTCTTACAGCCTCACCGTTTCGCTTCCTTTCTCTTTCATCTGTCTCTCTAGCCATCTTTCTTCCTATCTCAGATTCACACACACACGCACGCACGCACACGCACACGCAGACACACAGACACACACACAGACACACACACACACACGCATGCACGCACACACACACACACACACACACATACACACACACAGACACACACACACACACACACACACACACACACACACACACACATACACACACACACACACACACACACACACATCATGTGTAATCGTTACTGCATTAAAAAGTAATGTCCCTTCCACGGTTTCTCAGGTGAGAGACATTCAGCCACTCCTCTTCCTAGTCTTGGCTAGATGTATCACCCTGCACCTAATAGAATTTAAATTAGCAATGGGTGCTTAAGCAAGAGGGAACTTGACCAGCAGGAAGGCTCATTCTACCACATTATGCTCCCAGGCAACATTAAAAACTCTTGGCCGCCAGTTAGTTATATCACTGGCCTGCAGCGGTTTTCTCATAACATTTTTATTTGGACCTTTTGGGGGAGCCAATGCAGCTTTTTATAAATGTCATAATGTATAAAGCCTTGCCAAATAGATGGAGGTGGGTACCTTGGTGTAAGAGCCTGATCTCTGAAGATCCTGCTGGTTACATGTGAGCTCTGTTTCTCTTGGAATGTGTCAAGGTGAGAAGCAAGGACTGTATTTTGCAACTTGGCCGGTACTTTCCAAGTAAGAATGGAACATACTAGAAAGTGAAAGTATTGCCAGGAAGGAACCAGAAAAAAATAAATAAATACAAACAAGGCATTAAAAAGCATCGATAGTGCGATCGAAAAAGTCAACATTGTGTTTCTATGGAAACAATATCCAGCTCTTATTATGCTAATACGAATTCAGAAAGCCACCAGGAGGCATTAAAAAAAAGTAAGACTTCTAATCTAAACAAGATTCCGTACGACAGGTCCAATCTATTTATTTCAACACGGATATATATTAAGATGCATATTTCTGAGGGAAAACGTAGATACAATTTGCACAACACAACAAAAAGAGATCTTTCATTCAGACAGCGTTGTGTTTCCGTGATGTATGGAAATTCCCCCCCTGCTGTTTGTATGATCATGTCATTACTCTCCCAAGCAGAAGATACTGGTGATCTCTCCCTCGGTGCTCGCCCGTCTCTCTCTCTCCTAGCTTCAAAGCTAGCGTGCTGATGCAATGGCTGCATAAACACAGCTGGAGATAGCGATGTGGAGCGGCGGTAAATACTGTCCCCCATGCCATCATCACACTCAGGCACAGACACCTCCTGAGAGTGAGCGTTACTGCATTCCATGAGATGATTAGAGAAGTTGGGTTTCGAAAAATACTGACCAGCGGGGAAGCTATGAAGGGTTTTGGAAAGACCAAATGTCTCTCTCTCTCTCTCTCTCTCTCAAGGGCTGTGTTTCTTCCTCATGTTGCTGCAATCCTAGTGGCTCGCCAACCAACAAAGAGGCCACATCTGCTGTGGCATTAAATTACCTTTACATTTGAATAAAGGAATAAAACAGGGAAAACAAATTGACTCTCTCATTGAGATAAACTCAGTCCCAGGCTCCTTGTGATCCTGGGGGGTAATTGGTTTTTGAAGGCCTCAGCACAGCTAATTTGTGGAGTAATTTGAGCAGAGACAGGGAGACGGCTGAGAAAGGAGTGAAGTTGTTAATTCTAGCTCTATAATGGGATAATGACTCTAACCATGTGAGAAGAAGCTGTTTTCCATGTCCCTCCAGGCCTTCCAATACTCAGAGCGGCACCATCTCTCCATGTCCCTCCAGGCCTTCCAATACTCAGAGCTGCACCATCTCTCCATGTCCCTCCAGGCCTTCCAATACTCAGAGCTGCACTGTCTCTCCATGTCCCTCCAGGCCTTCCAATACTCAGAGCTGCACCATCTCTCCATGTCCATCCAGGCCTTCCAATACTCAGAGCTGCACTGTCTCTCCATGTCCATCCAGGCCTTCCAATACTCAGAGCTGCACCATCTCTCCATGTCCACCCAGGCCTTCCAATACTCAGAGCTGCACTGTCTCTCCATGTCCCTCCAGGCCTTCCAATACTCAGAGCTGCACCATCTCTCCATGTCCCTCCAGGCCTTCCAATACTCAGAGCTGCACCATCTCTCCATGTCCCTCCAGGCCTTCCAATACTCAGAGCTGCACTGTCTCTCCATGTCCCTCCAGGCCTTCCAATACTCAGAGCTGCACTGTCTCTCCATGTCCCTCCAGGCCTTCCAATACTCAGAGCTGCACTGTCTCTCCATGTCCCTCCAGGCCTTCCAATACTCAGAGCTGCACCATCTCTCCAACTAAGTCATGTCCAGTTCAGAGTTTAGTTCATGTCCAGTTTAGAGTTTAGTTCATGTCCAGTTTAGAGGTTAGTTCATGTCCAGTTTAGAGTTTAGTTCATGGCCAGTTTAGAGTTTAGTTCATGTCCAGTTTAGAGTTTAGTTCATGTCCAGTTTAGAGTTTAGTTCATGTCCAGTTTAGTGTTTAGTTCATGTCCAGTTTAGAGGTTAGTTCATGTCCAGTTTAGTGTTTAGTTCATGTCCAGTTTAGAGGTTAGTTCATGTCCAGTTTAGTGTTTAGTTCATGTCCAGTTTAGAGGTTAGTTCATGTCCAGTTTAGAGGTTAGTTCATGTCCAGTGTAGAAATAGATTGGAAACCACAAGATCTAAAATTACACCGTGTCATTTGTCTTTGTGTGTGCAGTCCATAGTGCCAACTCACACAGGAGAGGAGAGCGTGTTTGTCCTCACCACCAAACAAACACGCATGTTAACAGTGCAGCTGAAACACACACAACCCAGGGAGTTGACACACTGTAGCAGTCATCAGCTCTCACCCTCGGAGAGAGACAGGGCGCATTAGGACGGGGTTAGAGCGTTGGTCTAGTAACCGGAAGGTTGCAAGTTCAAATCCCCGAGCTGGCAAGGTACAAATCTATCGTTCTGCCCCTGAACAGGCAGTTAACCCACTGTTCCTAGGCTGTCATTGAAAATAAGAATTTGTTCTTAACTGACTTGCCTAGTTAAATAAAGGTAAAAAAAATTTTTTTTTTAAAAAGGACCAACTGAATGGTCTCAAACGTGCAAACTCTGCCAATCTGCCGAACTAAATGGAATGCACCTAAACTGACAGATTAATGGTGGATTCACTCAACTAAAGCCCAGTGCTAACTTGAGATGTTTGGTCATAACCCCATTGTTACTGTGAGCTTCATGTGGAACTCTCCATGGTGCTGATTTCTCCATCAGATTCCCTTCAGCTTCATGTGGAACTCTCCATGGTGCTGATTTCTCCATCAGATTCCCTTCAGCTTCATGTGGAACTCTCCATGGTGCTGATTTCTCCATCAGTGGACAATGTGCTATTGTCTCCCTTTGTCTTTTACACCTTTAAACACCTTTTGTGCCTAATATGTTTGTACGAATTTGATCCTAGATCAGCAGTTTTAGGTACCAGAGACACGCTGAGTCACCACAGCCAACTCAAAGAGAGCTCAGTTCTGCTCGGCACAGGAAGACATCGACCCAATACGCTTAGTTGTCTTTGTGTAAAAAAAAAAAAAAACTCCAAATCCTTTGTGCGGTTGAGTATTAAAAAAGCTGGTTGTGGTGTTTAATGGAAATCTAATTTGGATATGCGCCTTACCGAAAGATAACAGAGTTAATGAAGTTGGAGATAAGTAATTTAATTTACCCACCACCCCTATCGAGAGAGATATGCAATGTAATGGAGGGATGGGAAAGTGTTATTTAAGACTAGAGAAAACGGGTGAACTTTTAGCCCCCGCGGATGGATTCATTTCTATTTTTTTTATTTTACCCCCTTTTTCTCCCCAATTTCATAGTATCCAATTATTAGTAGTTACTATCTTGTCTCATTGCTACAACTCCCGTACGGGCTCGGGAGAGACGAAGGTCGAAAGTCATACGTCTTCCGAAACACAACCCAACCAAGCCACACTGCTTCTTAACACAGCGCACGTCCAAACCGGAAGCCAGTCACACCAATGTGTCAGAGGAAACACCGTGCACCTGGCAAACTTGGTTAGCGTGCACTGCGCCCGGCCCGCCACAGGGGTCGCTGGTGCGCGATGAGACAAGGATATCCCTATCGGCCAAACCCTCCCTAACCCGAACAACGCTAGGCCAATTGTGCGTCGTCCTACGGACCTCCCAGTCGCGGCCGGCTGTGACAGAGCCTGGGTGCGAACCCAGAGTCTCTGGTGACACAGCTAGCGCTGCAATGCAGTGCCCTAGACCACTGCACCACCTGGGAGGCCGGAGGTGACATTTTTACTTTTATGTGAAAAACGTTGAACGCCTGGTATTTTTTGTTGGTAAAAAACAATGTGGAGAGAACGACCTTCATTCTAATAGGAAATACTGAGAATCATTTTAATTTCAATTAATGTGGACAAACTGATTTACAAATGTATTTATTAGTTTGCAACAAAAAAAAGTAGATTGCTCTGTTACACAGCAGGTCCCAGAAGATGGTAAAGCTAGATTCAGAAGAGAGGCTTGTTCCAGTAAATCACAGTTTTCTTCTCCCTTCTGGGAGGAAAATAACAACTCCATAGGGGGGTTCTTACTGCCTCTTTCTGAGGTAAAGTTTGCCCAACAATCGACCTAGCAGTGACGTACGGTACAGTGAAACACAACTTCCTCCTAAGAATGATTACACACTCAAAATAGCAGACCTACTTTCCAGCCGGTTGCAATTTCTTCCTGTCTTTATTTTCTATTTTTTTCTCTGCAGCCCATCTGTGGTGTGATTATCATAAACTCTTTTACCTTCGCAGGGTCATGGAGAGAAGATGACGAATCGCCTAGTTATGAACCGCACAGCAATACCGCTTGGCTTCTTGTGTCTGGAGATGCTGTCACAGGCAGTCTGATGTGCGAGGACATTTTAGAAGTACCGTGACTCACTTGAAGAGTGTGAGGCACATCTCAGCTACCATGACAACACTTCAAAGTGGAGCCTGAGAAATCTGTCTAATTTTACATATTCTTTTAAAATATTTATATTCCCCAGCTGCTATTTTCAGACTGTCCAGGAGCTTGACAAAAGGAGGGAAAGAATGTCCCCACTTTTTTTCTTTGGTAGGAAATTAGGCGTGGATAATCTACTCTTCACAGGGTCAAGCAACGACTGTCTGCAATGACTGGCTGGAGAACATGATGAGAGAGCCGTAGTTGATATACTGTATCTGTCGTTATGAACCACGGCCAGGATATCCACGACAACCATTTATGTAGCCTGGGTTGTATATCATCGCTATGGGTAACCAGTTATACAGGACCGTGTGGATGCACACATTTTGAGTGGTAGGCTATGTCAACGTTTTCCACTTGATAACAGGTTGCCGTTATCAGGCACCTAGAAGTCAGTTATCTGTTGAGCGTTTACAACTGGTTCGTCGACAACACACACTTTTTCACAACAACCACCTGGTGTGTGACAGATGGAAATGCAGGAAGACTGGACTGTAACAGCTTGCTGCCTCTTCCAATCTGGTTTTGGAGGGTTGAGGTTGTTAACACACACACACATGCACACACACACACACGCACGCACGCACGCACACACACACACACACACACACACACACACACACACACACACACACACACACACACACAAACTCTCCCTCTCTCGCTCTAAAGGATCCCTCTTCTCCGCCCAACGTGTTATCCAGTCAGTGGGAAGTCCTGCAGCTCTCTGCTGTTGGCCCATGAAATGAGCTGCTCTCTGCTCCCCGGCCCTCACTGCTCTGCCATGGTGTCTAATTTTGGGCTCCAGTGGCCAGAACTTGTGCTTTGTGACCCTAGAGCTGGTACAACAGACACAACAGAAATATATTCCTAAAACCATAGCATTGGTTCTTCTGTTTTAATGTAAAGTTTTAGAGATCATTCAGGTGTGTTCACAATGTCATTTACCTTTACTTTGTAATCCATGAAGGCCACTATACAGTAATTCCCTTTAAGACTGGTTTTAAAATGCATTGCATTACAGGGAATGAGTCTCTGAACTAGTCAGACTGGTGGGACTCCACCGGTGGTCCTTCAGCCAAGTCTATTTAAAAGCCCATTAGTAAAGCTGTGATGGGACCTCCTTTCAGTCCTGTAATAGACAAGCTTTTCACTGACCCCATGTTGATTACATCGCTCCACCATCTCTCTTAGGTGGCTGAGCGCGGCCCTAAATCAAGTCACTTAACCCACCATCAGTCTCACGGTTTATTTCTGAGGTTTAGCAACACTATTCTTCTCACAGTCTCTGCTGTAATGTTAAAGAGTGTAGGTAGGTAGGTAGGTAGCTAACGTGTGGATCCTTTTTTGACAACAAAAAAAAAACAGAAGGAGGAGAGTGAGGACAAACGAAACAGGAGGAGAAAAATGTTTTGGGACAGTTTGTTCCTATGAACAACACCCTGGCATTGGTTGTAATTTCTTACCCCTTTTTTTAAAATAATAAGGTCGTTTTCGGGAGCATAAAGGAGATTGCTGGTATCCTCTAAGTTAAATTGTTCACTTTTTTTACCCAGCACTTCAGAAAATGGAAGATAGGAACGGATCCCACAGTGAATATTTCAGTAATGAGACAGCCCACACCACGGTTGATTAGCAGAGAGAATAAAAAGTAAATCACATTCTTTCTGTATTCCATTCAGCAGCATTAGTTAGTCTTCTTCTCTTGGAGGTGTTGTGGAAGTTGATCGTACGAGAGGCAAACATATTCACATGTTCTTAGTTCTATGACTAGCTCCTGTTCTTTGCCCCCTCAGTAGTAGTGAGAAAAACACACAATTTTCCAACTAGCTGATTGTGTTGGGTCAATCTCAAAAAGTAGTGCAGATTTTTTTTCCCAGAATCTCTATTCCAAGGATCTAGAGATCTTGTATTCCGTTAGAATTCTACCACAGGAGACAGTCTAATGGTTTGCTCCCTAACCATGTAGACCTAGATAAGTCTGGGGTCCTTTAGCAGATGCTGTCAGCCAAAGTGACTAACCCATTCATATACCTCACTCCGTACACTTTGATTTTGCCACATTATTTTTGAAATCACTTTTCTCAAAATGTGAATGAATTCCCACTCATCTGAGGGATGACTTGACCATCAGAAAACTGCTATTCTATTGGTGCATTGTGGTCAATATTTGCATAGACTGACCGTACATACTGAGACCTGTGTACTTTAACAAGTAGAATGCTAAAGTCATAAAGTTTAACCTTACCATAATGAAACATACAGATGTGTAGAATGCCAAGAGAGAATCTGATGTTTTAGTTGTTCTTTCCTGTAGGGGATATGACCCGAGACCTCATCCTACCAAATCAACTCCAGCGGGAGGGATCCATCTAAGATATTTTCTGTTGAATGTGGAGAAGCATGAGCCAAGGTACAGTATATTACCTTCATGTTGGTATCACAACATTATAAACAGGGTACCAGTGAGGTAGTGTATATTACCTTCATGTTGGTATCACAACATTATAAACAGGGTACCAGTGAGGTACAGTATATTACCCTCATGTTGGTATCACAACATTATAAACATGGTACTAGTGAGGTAGTTTATATTACCCTCATGTTGGTATCAGAACATTATAAACAGGGTACCAGTGAGGTACAGTATATTACCTTCATGTTGGTATCACAACATTATAAACAGGGTACCAGTGAGGTAGAGTATATTACCTTCATGTTGGTATCACAACATTATAAACATGGTACCAGTGAGGTACAGTATATTACCTTCATGTTGGTATCACAACATTATAAACATGGTACCAGTGAGGTACAGTATATTACCTTCATGTTGGTATCACAACATTATAAACATGGTACCAGTGAGGTACAGTATATTACCTTCATGTTGGTATCACAACATTGTAAACAGGGTACCAGTGAGGTAGTGTATATTACCCTCATGTTGGTATCACAACATTATGAACAGGGTACCAGTGAGGTACAGTATATTACCTTCATGTTGGTATCACAACATTATAAACAGGGTACCAGTGAGGTACAGTATATTACCTTCATGTTGGTATCACAACATACAGATCATTATAAACAGGGTACCAGTGAGGTACAGTATATTACCTTCATGTTGGTATCACAACATTATAAACAGGGTACCAGTGAGGTACAGTATATTACCTTCATGTTGGTATCACAACATTATAAACAGGGTACCAGTGAGGTAGTGTATATTACCCTCATGTTGGTATCACAACATTATAAACAGGGTACCAGTGAGGTACAGTATATTACCTTCATGTTGGTATCACAACATTATAAACATAGGTACCAGTGAGGTACAGTATATTACCTTCATGTTGGTATCACAACATTATGAACATGGTACCAGTGAGGTACAGTATATTACCTTCATGTTGGTATCACAACATTATAAACAGGGTACCAGTGAGGTACAGTATATTACCTTCATGTTGGTATCACAACATTATAAACATAGGTACCAGTGAGGTACAGTATATTACCTTCATGTTGGTATCACAACATTATAAACAGGGTACCAGTGAGGTACAGTATATTACCTTCATGTTGGTATCACAACATTATAAACATGGTACCAGTGAGGTACAGTATATTACCTTCATGTTGGTATCACAACATTATAAACAGGGTACCAGTGAGGTACAGTATATTACCTTCATGTTGGTATCACAACATTATAAACATAGGTCCCAGTGAGGTACAGTATATTACCTTCATGTTGGTATCACAACATTATGAACATGGTACCAGTGAGGTACAGTATATTACCTTCATGTTGGTATCACAACATTATAAACAGGGTACCAGTGAGGTACTGTATATTACCTTCATGTTGGTATCACAACATTATAAACATAGGTACCAGTGAGGTACTGTATATTACCTTCATGTTTGTATCACAACATTATAAACATGGTACCAGTGAGGTACAGTATATTACCTTCATGTTGGTATCACAACATTATAAACAGGGTACCAGTGAGGTACTGTATATTACCTTCATGTTGGTATCACAACATTATAAACATAGGTACCAGTGAGGTACAGTATATTACCTTCATGTTGGTATCACAACATTATAAACAGGGTACCAGTGAGGTAGTGTATATTACCTTCATGTTGGTATCACAACATTATAAACATAGGTACCAGTGAGGTACAGTATATTACCTTCATGTTGGTATCACAACATTATGAACAGGGTACCAGTGAGGTAGTGTATATTACCTTCATGTTGGTATCACAACATACAGATCATTATAAACAGGGTACCAGTGAGGTACAGTATATTACCTTCATGTTGGTATCACAACATTATAAACAGGGTACCAGTGAGGTACAGTATATTACCTTCATGTTGGTATCACAACATTATAAACAGGGTACCAGTGAGGTAGTGTATATTACCTTCATGTTGGTATCACAACATTATGAACATGGTACCAGTGAGGTACAGTATATTACCTTCATGTTGGTATCACAACATTATAAACATGGTACCAGTGAGGTACAGTATATTACCTTCATGTTGGTATCACAACATTATAAACATGGTACCAGTGAGGTACAGTATATTACCTTCATGTTGGTATCACAACATTATAAACAGGGTACCAGTGAGGTAGTGTATATTACCTTCATGTTGGTATCACAACATTATGAACATGGTACCAGTGAGGTACAGTATATTACCTTCATGTTGGTATCACATCATTATAAACATGGTACCAGTGAGGTAGTTTATATTACCCTCATGTTGGTATCACATCATTATAAACATGGTACCAGTGAGGTAGTTTATATTACCCTCATGTTGGTATCACAACATACAGATCATTATAAATAGGGTACCAGTGAGGTA